>NC_142042.1:34251817-34552317 GCF_982192425.1 Myodes glareolus
ATTACCATGCCTGCCTGCACTCCGCCATGTCCCACCATGATGATAATGAACTGAACCTCAGAACTGTAAGACAGCCCTAATTAAATGTTTTCTTTTTAAGAGTTGCCATGATCATGGTGTCTCTTCACAGCAATAGAAACCCTAACGCATTAGGCAAGCATTTATTATATTAGATTAAGGCATCTTTCCAGCTCAAACTCCAATTCTTAAAATGGATTATTCTGCTTGAGATTTGAGGGGCATCTGATAAAAAATCTTGACTAGTTTTCCAACCAAGTATTTGTCTACTACTACGTCCTAGTGGGCATTATGAAGAACTTCAGAGAGGAAACCGTATCCTGGTGTATTTCTTGATGTCAAAGACGTGTGGCTCAAGGCTTCTCCAGAAAACATAAAGGAAAACTTTTTCATGTATTTTAGTCTTCCTAGCTTAGCTGAATTTGTGTTGTATTGTTAGATGTATAAAAAAAATCTTTCTAAAGCAAAACATTCTAAGTTTTGGCTGGCATGAATGAAAATTGGATGAAACTCCCAAACGAGTTTGTGCAAAAGAGGATCTGAGACCAGGCAACCCAGGAAATCTAATATTAATAATCCCAGTTTCTCTGGTTTTATCATTAAGATGAACAACAACAAATTCCTAGAATTGAAAAGTGAAGAATTAGGTTAGTTTTAGGGCCAGATGTAGAGAACATTTATGTTTTTTCTCTATGTAGAGTCATCTCTCAAAAATACCACAGTGTCTTAATATCAGCCTGTGCACATCGCTGCCGCTAGAATCTGGATTAAACTGAGAACATCCTTCACTACAGTCGCCTGTACTAATGCTTGTCATTGCCGTGGAAGAAGTCATCTTCCTGGGATCTTGCACTGTCCCTGACAGATAGGCAATGCGTATGCAGGAAACAGCTTTGGCATGATTCAGTGTCCCAACAAAGACCATGTTCTTCAGAACTCCATCATATAGAAGAGCATGAGAGAATGCATTTGATTTGCTGATAATTAGACACAACTCTTGTTACCTCTGGGACTAATCTTTCTAATGATAAGTATTTACAGAGTCCACCTTTTGCACAGCAGTAATCTCTGCTAATTTGTAGTTGCTGTGGTATTTCCAGGCAAAAAGTCAAAGAGATAAAATCTGGAAAAATAATATTCTTGAGCAAATTAAATTGGAGTAGACTTACAGCAATAAGAAAACCCTTGTTTCACATGCATTAATTCTTCCAGAATTGTGTTTGTAATCAATATGGGAAGTTAACAGGAATTAAAATGGACAGAAACTTTTCTTAATTGTATTTCTGTGCCTCTGTAGACACAAGGTCACTTCAGAGTGCTTTGTAACAATAATTTACAATAAGAAATAGCAAAAGCAAGTAATTTATACCACAAACGACTCCAAATAAATTTATATATATAAACCATTAATTTACTTCAACTTCTACTTAAAATTGCTAGCAGCATACCAATATCCCAAAATGTCACTGTTTTAACAGTAGAAAAAAATGAGGGGAGGGGGCATGATGGTGCACAACTTTAATCCCAGCCCCGGGGAGGCATCTGTGAGTTTGAACCCCATGGTCTATACAGTGAGCATGGAGTGAGCTACAGGAAATCACATTGCTTCTAACGAGGGGCACACACCTTTTGAAACAGTGCGCAGCTGTCAGGACCCAGCAGCTACTCAGAAGGGTGGCTCCACAAAGCAGCCGGCCATCTCCATGGGACGACTTCAGTCGGAGGGAAGCCTGCCAAGGCCAAGCACCCCTAGAAGTCAAGCCACACATTCAAGAGAGGAGAAGAGGAAAGAAAGCATCAGGTAAAACTTCAGTGCAGGTGGAGGGAAGGACTCAGCTGAATGAAGCCATTAGGTTCTTCCTACATGGAGAACAGTGTCCACACCACTCAATAGACCATTGATATCCATAAACCTGAAAATTTGCTGAAAGGCATCTCTATACATTTCACTCATCTCCAACTCTCTTAGAAGCAAGCTGTCTTCTTTAAATTCCATTGGTCCAGTGTAATCTCTCTTCTTGCCCTACTTCAGATGCATAGGTAACCCACCTAGCCTAAGGAAGTACTGGCTTCCCACCAGGGAATTAAAATTAAAATTTCATTTTAAAAATCACTCTACTGATGCGGGAGAATTGTCTGTATTCTGTCAATCATATTTTAATAAAACGCTGATTGGCCAGGCAGGCAGTATAGGTGGGAAAACCAGACAGGAAGTAGAGGTGATGCAATGAGAACAGGAGAATTCTGGGAAGCAAGGAGGTTCCTCTGCCACTCCTGCGCAGACCACCGAAGAGGCAGCATGTAATGTGCCCAGCTGAGAAAGGTATGGAGCCATTATGGCTAACATAGATGAGAATAATGGGTTAATATAAGTTATAAGAGTTAACAAGAAGCCTGACCTAATGGGCCAATCAGTTTATAATCTTATGGAGTCTTGTGCGTGATTTTCTTTGGGGCCTGCCTGCTGTGGGGTACTGGGCGGGACAGATACCCCAACAAGCCAGCCCCACATACTGCACTCTACTAGGAAGCAAATATGCCTTGGCACCTGTGCTTTCACACACACACACACACACACACACACACACACACACACAGGCACACACACACATGTAATGAAACATAAGATAAAAATTGTAACTCAAAGATCTCACTTTATAAGAAAACTCGTGATCTTTTCAATGTTCAAATACTATACAATGATGTGTTGATTTTTGTCTCATAAATATGACACTTTACAATGTAAATGAGCATTAAGTAATGCTATTATTTATATTTGTCTTAAATTTTAACTTGTAGGCATGGAATGGAAAGAACATGAAGGTTTCAATCCACAGTGTCTTTTAAGGTTTATATACATCAAATGTATATTTCTGATTTAGAGTAAGCCAACACTGTAATTTTTCTTGGCTTTTCAGTCATGAGTTTTCCTTGTGTGTGTGTGTGTGTGTGTGTGTGTGTGTGTGTGTGTGTGTGTGTGTGTGTGTGTGTCTAGGCCAGAGAGCAGTTTGTGGGAATCAGTTCTCTCCTTCCATGAGTTCTGGGGGACTGAACTCAGGTCACTAGGTTTGGTTACAAGCACCTTGACCCTAGGAAGCCATGCCACTGACCAGTGCAGAAATTTATGAGGAATGATAACTTCTAAAGGAATGGGTATAAATATTTACACTGATTTTTTAAAAAAAGAACCCAATTCTCCTCCATTAAATGGCTCTTCCCGGTTACATATTTTGTTTCTGCCACATTTTGTGTCAGAAACATATACCATGAGTCACAAAAACCATGTGCATCAAAGGGCAGGAAAACTGGGCTGAAGAGATAGCTCAGTGGTTAAGAGCACCAGCCACTCTTCCAGGTTCAATTCCTAGCACCCACATGGCAGCTCACAACTGTCTGTAACTCCAGTTCCAGGGCATCTGCACCCTTGCACAGATGCACATTCAGGCAAAACACCAATACACACAAAAACAAGTAAATCTTTTTTAAAAGGCAGGAAAACTATCAGTTTCCTGGTAGTTTTTACTTAATTGATAAGTAGTTTATAACTCTTTACTTAATTAATAAAATGATAAAACAAGCTCCATGCATAATAAAAGGAAACCGTGGGTCTGGAACAGTTGTAGAATACACATGTATTAATAATCCTGTATTATCAAAATCTGCTTGAAGAGTCTTTTACTACCTTAAAGAATTGTTCCCACCAATGATCCGTTTCTGTCGACGATGCAATAATCTCAATCCACACCCAGATGAGAGCTCTGAAAGAAGAAAGGGGTTACTAATACCTGCCACCTGACCCCAGTACATCCTCCTCTCTATTTAAATTTTCTCAAGGAGCCTATAGTCCATGACCCCAGAGAAGCTAAGTAACAAGGAGAAGCCTAGGAGAAACATACATAGATCACCCCTGGAAAGAGAAAATAGACAAGATCTCCTGAGAAAATGGAATGTGGGGGAGAAGGGAAGGCAGAAGAGGAAGAGGAGGGGAGAAGCAGAGGCGGGAGGAGAACTTGAGGGAATGGGATGGCTGAGGTGGAGAACAGAAGCAAGAACAAGTAAGAGATACCTTGACTGAGGGAGCCATTATGGGGCTAGCAAGAAACCTGGCACTAGAGACATTCTAAGGAATCCACGAGGATGATCACAGCTAAGACCCTAAGCAATAGTGGAGAGGGTGCCTGAACTGGCCTTGCCATGTGATCAGATTGATGACTATCTTAAATGTCATCATAGAACTTTCATCCAGCAACTGATGGAAGCAGATGCAGAGATCTACAGGGGAGCTCTGGACTGAGCTTCCAAAGTCCAATCGAAGAGTGGGAGGAATGAGGATACAAGCAAAGAGGTCAAGACCATGATGAGGACACCCACTGAAATAGCTTACCTGAGCTAATGGGAGCCTACCAAGTCTAGTCTGACAGCGAGTGAACCAGCCTAGGACCAAACTAGGCCCTCAGAATGAGGGTGACAGTTGTATGGCTGAGGCAGACTGTGGATACCTTGGCAGTGAGATCAAGATTTATCCCTAATGCTTGTTTTGACTTTTTAGAACCCATTTTTTCTGGAGAGATACCTTGATCAGCCTAGATATAGTTGGGGAGGGCCTTGGTCCTGCCTCAAAGCAATGTGCTAGACTTTGTTGACTCCCCATGAGACGCCTTACCCTCTCTGAGGAGTGGATAGGGGATGGGATGGGGGAGGAATGGAAAGGAAAGGTGGAGGGAGTGGGAGGAGGGGAGGGATTGGGAACTGGATTTGGTAGGTAAAATGAGAGAAAACAGTTTTTTAAAATATAAATATAAAATAAGAATAAGAGTTATAGGCCAGGTGGTGGTGGCACACACCTTTAATCCCAGCACTTGGGAGGCTGGCAGATCTCTGTGAGTTGAGGCCAGCCTGGTCTACAAGAGCTAGTTCTAAGACAGCCAGGGCTATTACAAAGAGAAACCCTATCTCAGAAAAAAAAACACAAAAATAGATAAATAAGAGTTATATTTTAACCTAACAACAGTCTTATGCAAATTGATCAGAAATTTTATGACGTTTCCAAATATTAGGCTCTGGAGGATTTCATGGGCTTCCAAAACAACCCTGGTTATCCTTCCCAGGGGAACATTTTGTCATAAATACACAAGAGTTCAATTAAGTATATGAGAAAGTGATAAATGTATACAAAAGAAAAGAAAATATATAAATCATGACTAAATTTTTAAATAATTGTAGAAAGAATTTATGTAGTAGTTTAAATATATACACACAAATGTATAGCTGTTTATTTATAAGCGTATAAATGAGTTAAAACGTATTGTGCACACACGTTTTTGTATTTGTTATTTTTCTGTCTGTATAAGAATGGTGGGAATAGTGCCAAGAACACAAAGACCAAGTCAGTGCTAATGGTTCCAAAGTAACTAGGCAAGGGAATCCACCAGAGAGCCAGCAATAACTTTTGGCAAATAAAGAGGTATATCAATGTGTATCAGGATGATTAATTTGCCAAATAACCTTAGGGGCATGCCATCAAAACCAGACCCTTCATCACTTTGGATATGATCTTACAGATGGCACTGCAACGTTTAATATGAGAAAATTGGACCAAGGTATCTGATGCCAAGAAAAGTAATGCTCTAATATAAGTAAGCAAAACTTAGAGTGTGCATCCTCCTGGTGCAAAGCACCCGACTTTAAGAAACAAAAATCAATATCAAGCTGTACAGTGGAGTAGAGAATTGAGAAGCACGATTGGATTCCTTTATAAGACACCCTATCAGACGGCCAGTCACCAGTCACTTGTGTTTTTCTGTCTTCCGAGAGTCACAAAGTTCTGCACTGCAGCAGAAAACAAGAAGATAATGAGCCAAACCCTGTCACGTAGCTAGAGGTGAAACATTTCGTTGACGAATGAGAGCACTGCCTACCATGAAAAGGCATCAAAATAAAATGTGTTGACACATTCAGTTTTACAGTTTTCAAGTGCTTCAGGAATTTGACATAATATATACAGCATATATACATACTATATACAATATATTTATTTATAGTTATACAATTATGTATATTTAATTCTATATAATGAAGAATTTTATATTCATTTGTAAATATTTTAATTATCAAAAGGAATTTAACAAGTTAACTTTTTAGGGAAAGATGTATTTTGGGAGAAAGGTTCAGGGAAAACAGGCGTCTGAGCATTGCTATCACAGCTAGCAGTCCCTGAGAATCACAGAACCATGTCAGCACCATCCAATCCTGCTCTTGTATTATCTCAACAATTATTAAAGAGAGGGTGTGTGAATGAACCAAGACTATATGCATCTATCCAGATTTAAAAATAATTGTTCTCTTTATAAAAGAAATGGATTTCTCAAAAAAAGCTAATTCTCCCATTTTTTTCTTTCAAAGCAGTATTTATTATTGCATACAATGCGAATACACAAAGAACTTTCGAAAATTCTAAGTGTGGAAGAAATTCTTACTAAGCCATTATAGTTCTGTATTCTCAATTTCCTTCTATTTAAAATTTTAGGGAATAAAATCTACAAAAGAAAAAATATCTTTTTAAAATGGACATTAGGTGTGGTGGCTCACGACTATAATTCCAACCCTCAGGAGGCTGAGGCAGGAGCATCACTGTGGTCTTATAACTACCTGGGCTGCAGTGAGAGTTCCTAATTAGTCCAAGCATGAATGAGACTGCCTCAAAACAGCACAAACAACAACAACAACAAACCCACAAAAATCAACAACAACAAAAAATTTCTTAAAAGTTATCTCTGCTTTTTAAAATAGCAATAATAAGAATGATCTCAGTCCTGAGTCATTAAGAATAGCAACAAGCTAGACAACTGTATTACATTCAAAGAAAAAGCAATGCAGAAATGGCTGGGAATGTACAAGGAGTTGATCTCAGGCAAGGTTCTGGAAGCCCAGTCCTGCCCCGCAGTAAGCCTTGTGAAGACACATATGCCGGCCACCAGCAGCTCTAAACATGGACACAAACAACAAGTGGCTGTGTGCGTTCCTTATGCACTAGGGTTTTGTTAACGAAGTCCAGCGATAGTGATGGGGATTAGTAATTCTCAGCTTGCTTAGTGGCCCAGAAGTGACTTACCTTTACTACCACGGCCTGACGCTTTCTTCTCGGAATAGTCACAGATGACCCCTGCATCTTCACTGTGGCGGCAGTTGTGCCTCCCGATATCCTGTTTGACACACTCAGCCAGGGTCTTCTCACTTCCTGTGCACTTCACATTATCCATGTGGATGGGTCCTTTTCCTTCCCCAAAATAAGCCATGGTCCTTGCTCGGGCAGGACCCCTAGAAACAGAGTTCTTCAGATGTGGGAGTGGCCAGCCAAGCATCTGACAGATTTCAACACATTTCAACTTAACTCTTCCTTAGATCTGAATGTTAAAATTAGTATACACATGTATTGAAAAATTACTTATTACGACTGAAAACATTTAACATTCTTCATTCATGTGTTCCATAGACAACCTTACAGAATCAGCTGCCTCTAATTTAACTTCTACCTAGAAACACACACATAATGCATGTCAAAACTAAAGTCACCCCCAAAATTTCACTCTTGCCAAGAAAAATATTACATTAAATAACTACCAGAGACCTAAGGATCTACTTATCACCTCCTTTTCAAGCAATAGGTACAACTCTTAACACAGAGAAAGCTGGGAACGAAGGAAGGCAGAATTATTTGGAATAGTTTTTGTTGTTGCTGTTGTTTTAATGTTACTTTCTGAAGATATCCAAATCAAAAAATCTTGTTAATGAAGACAAGTAAAAGTTCCATATTTAACTCAATTTCTAGTAAATTATTGAACATAATTATGAAAGGAAAATCATTCAATTTAGAATCAGGAAAACTATTTATAACAAATCAAGTTAGGAAAAAATGATTAAACATATAAATAAGATAAAAAGACTGATAAACTTAACAACTTAAATCAAGAATTTCACTTTAAAAACTACACTAAGCAAAATGAAAAGATAAATCAGAAAGCTAGTTTTTGTAATAAACACAAATACATTTGTTGGAGTAAATATTTTTATAATAAAGAAAATAACATACATTATACAAAGAGCTCCCAAAATTACAGAAAACTTTTAAAAATCACAAAACTTAAGGATTTGCTTTTATAAAAGCAAAATAGATACAAAATGAAGTAATCCCAATAAAATAGATGCCAAAACATTGCGTTTTATATAAAACAAAATATTAATGACCAGTAAGCAAAAGAAAATGTGTTTGATCTCATTAGTGATTAGCGATGAGGTATAAATACTAGCTATTCACAAATTTAAAGACAGCCACTGCTACTGAGTATGTAAGTAGTGTAGCCTCATGGGTAAGCACCTTGCAGCCCTGGACAAACAAGAGTATGTGCAGAGTCAACATGCTGATGATTATATTCCCAGTATCTTCCCTAAAACTCTCTTGAACAAGTCCCTTATAAAGGCATCTGGGCTCTGTGCCCTGCACCAGCCCTCTCTCCCATGTAGTAAGGTGTACCACTACTGAGGCTATTGTCTCCACCACCGAGAAGATCCTGACTATGTGAGGCTCCTCAGACTTCCCACCTTCCAGAATGGTGAGCTGAACAAACTTTGTTCTTTATAACTGACTTGGCCTGTGCTTTTCAGTTATAGCAATGAAGATACACTGCTCCAAATACATGCACAGCACTGATAACAACCGAGAGATTGTACTACAGCTGACTTTCAAAATTGGATTTTTAAAAACAGATCAAACTATAGGCTAAGGAGAACACATACTTCAAAGTTGTAAAAAATGCAATAGAATTACACAAAATTTGGAGAGTTTTTATTTTTGGTAGTGGAGTTAGGAACAGTGCAAATGGCCCGTTAGGCACTTAAAGGTACAGCAGCGCTCTGTTTCCTAAACTTGGCGGTAGGGTAGTGCTGAGGTGTTTCATACTGTTGTGTAAACTATGACCATCTCTATTTGTATCCATCTACACATGCACACACGTATGTATAGTGGAGGGAGAAAATTTAAGATATTTAAAATACAGTTTCCAGGAGGAAAGTAACTATACCTTTTGTATAACTCATGGCTGAAGAATGCCTTTGGCTTTTCAGCTCGTGCTGAGCGTATCATATTAGCTCCGCTCATGTTTCCTGGTTCCTATGACCACATTTCTGTTTTCCATCTATAAAATACTTTCTAATTCTATTCTGATTGTCACTGCTTGCACAGGATCCTTCACACGTGAGATTGTGGACAGGAGGACTGATCTCTAGAATATACACACAAGAGGCGCAGGCCTTTACACGGTGTACACCATTTTCTGGATTGATCTTTTGCAAATAACTGTGTTGCCAAAGATTTTTCAGACTCAAAATGGACACGGGGATCAAAGATGTCCTGTTCGAGTCACATGTGTGTCTATAATTGTATGCGTGTTCCTGTGTAAAATCTCAAGTTCTCTCAGCTGTAAATCATAAACCCTGCAAGTCTATCTAGATTTATCAGATTTTGAGATTATTCTCATGTAAATAACAGTCTCAAGGCAAATCATAGATGACTGAGCAACCACTCTCAGTTATCAGAACGACTCTTGATAGCTGGGTTAGAAATGAAATCCAGGGCTCTAGAGATGGCTCAGAGGTTAAGAGCACTGGCTGCTCTTCCAGAGGTCCTGAGTTCAATTTCCAGCAACCACATGGTGGCTCACAGCCATCTATAACGAGATCTGGTGCCCTCTTCTGGCCTGCAGGCATACACAGAGGCAGAATGTTGTATACATAATAAATAAATAAATCTTTAAAAAAAGAAAGAAAGAAATGAAATCCATGAACTGTAGTCATGTGTTTACAAGTGGAGAGATGAATGACAGAAATAGAGAGAGCAAAGCCATATAAAACCCAGCACTGTCTAAGTCCACCTATGCCTTTAGAGTAAACTGCTCTCCCTTTCCCTCCCACATAAATTCAGAAGACAGCAAGTAAGTATTAAAAATTATAGACCCACTGACCATAAGTAGACCAGCAAGTAGGTCAGAAACAAGGCAGTACACCAGAGTATCTCAATAACAAAAACATTAAAATTTTATAAAACACAGATGCTATTTTGAATAAATATTTTGTATTCTATACAAAAATAACTAATTCAACTGATCAATATTTAAGATATTCATATAATTAACAGTATATTTTGTAAATACAGATAATTATTGGCTATCTACTATGAACTAGGTAACATATACTAGCTTATATCACAGCCCTCTATGCTATAGCTATGCTGCTGTGTGTATGGCAACATACGTGAGGGTGCAGGTGCACATGTCAGCACACATGAAAACCAGAGCAGGACATTAGGAGTCCTCTTTTGCTCTCTGTCTTACGGCCTTGAGGCAGGGTCTGTCACTGAGCCTGAAGTTTGTCATTTGGGCTAGACTCGCTGGCTATCCAGCTCTTAAGATCTGTCTATCCCTACCCTGCAATGCTGGGTCACAAGCGTGCAGTCAGGCCTGGCTTTCTATGTGAGTTCTGAGTGTTCAAGCGCAGGTCCTCATATCGCAGAGTCAGCGCTCTTACCCATTGAGACAGTCCCCTGGCCTCTGCGTTGTAACCTATGTTTCGATTTGTAACCCCCAAACCCCTGTTTGATATGTTTCCACTATCACTCATGAAAAATCCAGCCGCCCAATGGAGAACCTGCCTTCTTCAGATTCAAATACCCCCTATTTTCTTATTTTATACTGTAAATAAAGTATTTCCCCATGAGCCACACTGTGGCCTTCTTCCTCTGAGGAACACTACATAACACATCAGCCCTAGCGTGGTAGCTGTTTCAAACAGTGGAATTAACACACACACACACACACACACACACACACACACACACAAGCACACAAATGCAGGAGGGAAAGTGTAAGGCACTGAGTAGATTGCAAAAAAAAGGTAAGTGTTCATAAACTTGACAACTGACACAGAAAGGCAGAAGACTGGCCTCGGCTACATCAGCGTTTACTGTGTTTAGCTGCTCTACGCAGCTTGACTCCATGAACAGCAAGAACTTACTGTTGGTTCATGACTGAAGATGCAGGACTGAGGCCTCCATCACAGGAAACAGTGAACTGAATGCCTGTGGCCGAGGGCAGCAGCACTACGGATGGTCAGAGTTGGGCTGTATTGGTGATGTTATGTAAAGCTAATATAAACAAAACTAGACTACTTACTGACTCTTTACAATTTCAAATTACCATGCTATTGATATTTTTAATTGAAGAAACTGACTTTAAATAAAGGAAATTCACTAAAATGAACCTGAAAACAACTTTCACCAAGTACCATCCCAGAGAACTATGGCTTCCTTACTGATAGCCAAGCTGCCGGCAGATCACAGCTGCATCTTTATCAGTCCATCCATCATCGCAGATTGTTCCCCACTGGCCATTGACGAAAACCTCCACTCGTCCTTCTTTCTTATTTTCTCCATCCATTAGTCTGATAGGAAAACCTAAGGCATGATATCAAAACATTAGAAAAGCCAAAACAAGGCAAGTTATGTTAAAACATGAAAACTCTGCAAAATACAATTTAAAAGGTAGATATAAAATAGACTCGGGAGATGAAATACCAATCAGTAGTTACTCTTGTCTTTGTTAAAGCCCTCCAATCAAAGGGTTCATCTCACTCAACTTTTTGTCACTAGCATTGGAAAATGTCTCACGTGCAGAGGACAAGAGTTGCTCACATAGATGGATGGATGGATGGACAGACAGACGGATGGCACTCAAAAGTCTTTCGCTAGCTATTTTTATTACAACTAACTCCTAAACATAATAGAGCATTAACAGAGTTCTTCTGCTTTAAGTCATTTTTTCAATTCATGAACATAGATGGAATACATACTTCCAAGTTAAGGTTTTTAGAAGGTAGAAAGAAGGACAACATTGGCATATGTGGGCAACTTAATTGAGTAGACTGCCAGAAGGGGTGGCGTGGAAGGAAGAAGGCAGCTATCAGAAAAATTCTAAAACCTTCTATTTAACTTTCATAACTTACATCACAAAATATATTAATATCTAAAAACCAAGAAACTAATCTCTAGTAACTTACGGATGAAACTGCATAAATGATAGAAAGTCACATCTCTATCTGGTGCAATAGATAGACAGACAGACACAGACAGACAGACAGACAGAAATGGATAGGTAGAGAGATAGATAGAGGGAGATAGAGAGATAGAGAGATATAGATTCATACAATGTAGAGATAGTGATAGATGGATGGTATCATTCAGGGCCTTTATTGAGATTCTCTCTCCAAGTTAGAAGGGTGCAGTTATGAAGCTGCATCTGATTCAATACAATGTTGTCCTTGTGGAAAGAAGACAGACTTAGAGAGTTTTAAAAGGGAGACATTACAAAAAGGTACCAAGAGGAGATCTGCCATCTACAGGTCAGGCCAAGGACAGAAACGTTGAGAATGTGTCCTTTGCAGCTAGCCTTCAGAATTCCTTCTCAAGGAGCCAATGTCACTAGACCCTGGTTTTGAATACCTCAATTCCAGACTGAGACAATAAATATCTGTATTGAAACTACTCCATCTGTGGTCTTCACAGAACCCAAGCAGACTGATGCATACACCTTTGGCTGCCTGGCTACTGGAAGGGTCTTCTAGCTTCAATAGAACTTGCTAGTGCAAGACATAAGGCGTAGTAAAAATGACCAGGAAAACCAAGGAGGAGGAATCAGGAAGCTAATGACCAAAATATCACTTAATACATGCTTAAAACAGTACATGGAATTATTGAATTGATTTTGTTAACTAAAAATTGTTGACACACTGGATGCATTTAATTATTCTTCCTCAAAATTCCAAAATCCACCCATCCTGCAAAACACATGTGAGTTGTTTAAAGCCCCCACTGAGATCCCATACTGATAAAATCAAATGTGAAGTCATTGGGGTGTGTCCTAATTCCGTAAAACTCGAGCCCTTACGAAGACAGAAAAAAAAATAATAGTTCTCCATTCTTCCTTATACCCAGAATGATTAAATCCTCAGTTTCAATCCTTGATCAGGATTACCTCATGGGATAGGAGGGAGAATTATATAGCAAAGGCAAAACCAACATGCTTAAGCGAATAGTCTATGCACTTCTGAGGAAAAGCTTTCATAGAGTAGCAAGTCTTTACTATGGATCAAGTAAAACATTTGAAACTTTGTATTTCTTAGTAGTGTATCTGAAATTTTAGTGAAGGTTCAAAAAAAATGGTGATTTCCCACCCCAAATACCAAACCCAAACTGATGAAATTACTTTACGATTCCTAGCTTTCAATATTTATATTTTTAAATCTTTGTTCCAATATTAAGAAAACCTATCCACAAGAAATTCAATCCCCCGATCTACTTCAATAGTTTTAAGAAATATTTCATATATTTTGCTTTATTTAATTTATTTTTATGGGGATGAGTGTTTTGCTTGCACATATGTCTGTGCTTGCCTTGTGTCTCTGAGGCCATGAGAGGGACTAGGATTCTCTGAGTTCCATGTAGTGGTGAGCTGCCATGTGGTTTCCCCTTTGCCACTGAGCCTGAAATCCAGCCTCAAGGTTTTATGTACTCTTTTAAAAAAATTAAAAATTTTTAGAGTCTTTTTATTATGGCAGTAAGTGGACAACCTAGGGGGAGTGGCTTCTCTCCTTCTATCATGTGAATTCCGGGGACTGGATTTAGGACATTAGGTATGTGGGGTTAGAAACCTTTCTTTTTACTGAACAGCTTAGACTTTTAAGTGATAAAAAACAAATCCAGAGCTAGAAATGTAATAGGAGCTGAGAACTCAAAAGCTTGTCTTTTTCTTGGGAAACAGACCTCTAAGCAGTAAGTCAGGGATGGGAAATGGTTTGCATTCCAGACAAGTGGCTGGAGAAGCAGAGAGGATGCCTGTGTCTTCAAGAGCAACATCCCATCCTTACCTGGAGAAAGCCTGTGTCCATCACTGTCAGGGTAGCAGGTGAGGCCCACATCCTCCCTGTGGCTGCAGTCGTGCCTTCCCCACTGTCTCCTGGAGCACTGAATGAAACTGGCTTCTTTTCCTGAGCAGTTGACGTCATCCAGCCATATGGGCCCATTGCTGCCTTCAAAATGGTTTACAGAGGACTGTTTGCCGTATCTGCAGCAATGAAATGAGCACTGTTCACAGAACTGCCATCCCCTGAACCAAAGGACCATTAAAAAGCAACCTAATTAAGTATCGTGACTTCAGAGGGTAAGAATCTGACCTTTCTCCTGCCTTGGAGACCCAGCTCTGCTTTGCCGTGCATTTAAAGCATCCTAACATCTTTTGGTTGACGTGATGAGTAACTAACCGGTAATTGTGTTTTGTCTACAGTTTAACCCACCAGCCAGGGAGCGTGCAAAGAGACAAACCTCACATTCCTGGCCAGGGATCAACTCTGTGAAGTAAAAAGGAAAACAATTGTTTGTTTGGGGCTCTGCTCAAGGTATTCAAGCTGATTTGAGTTTATCTGCTTCCCTGGGGCATTCTGGAGTCCTTCTCCAAGATAGAAAATGTCCCAGAACTCAGTGACTGCTCAAAAACAGGACCCAATCCAGAAATTACAATTTTCATATTAGCCCATCAAAGTAAAAACAATGACAGTGCTTTTTGAAGGGTTATATAAGTTTAATACATACATTTTTATAAATGACACTGTGTGCCAATTGACTTTATTACATTATATTATGTATTGCAATAAACGATAGGCTGTGAAACGCAAATATCTATAAATTTAAAAACTGGCAACTAAGTAACTGTATTCACTTTCACCCTTCTTCCAGTTTTTCATTAATTCCTTAAAAATCATTCAGATTATCAATGAGTTTAAAGATCTTCCAAGTGCCTTCAATTCTTAGAGTCTGTAAAATTCAACTCTCAGTCAGAAATTGTATGCCCATTATTCCCCTCACTCAATACTTTTATTATTTCTTCATTAAGAATATGACAACATCTCTCCATTTGCCATCAATTTTTCTAATGGTTCTGCTGTGCAAATACTAGATCTCTCTAACTAGATGAATTATTTAGTAAGTTAAAACAACATGGTCTTATTTTGGTTTGGGTTTTTTTTTGTTTTGTTTTTTGTTGTTTCAAAATAGGATTTTTCTTTGTAGCACTGGCTGTCCTGGAACTCACTCCGTAGACCAGAATGGCCTTGAACTCACAGAGATCTGCCTGCCTCGAGTCCTGGGATTAAAGGCAACACAGTTTTTAAGTAGTCTTCTTAAGACTACTTTTCAAACTAATCAAATTTTAGCAAAAATAAAAAAAACAATGGACTTAAATTGTATATTGCTGTCACTTTTGGCTTAAAGCGTTGGACTAGCAAATGCCTTACTCTGACACTGACTTCCCTCTGTGTAATTCAGCCACAAAACATATAACAGGAAGTTTTGTTAGCTTTAAGACTGCATTTGTACAAAGACACCAAGTTTACTCTTTCTCAACCCCAATGAATCATCGCTTTCAGAACTTCCTCTGTAACCTAAATGTGGCACACGCTCACACGAACGCATGAATGTTGGTGAATTTGCACATTTGAATTTTCATTATAGCATTATTTATTATTAAATAGTCAATTTTACCCTAGAAAAATGGCCTGAATATTCATTAGATCATGGTGTGACTATTTAATGGATACTAAAATACACCAAAACTTGTGACACTGTGCTGTTGACAAAGTAAAGCAAGTTGGCTATGAGATCAGATTTATAAAGGAGCTGACATAAAATTACACATGAAAATTCCAAGCGATGGGTAGGAAAGGGAAATTGTGGACAGTATTTCATTTTCTTTCTTTTAAAAATACACCCTTAAGCATAGCTTTACCCAGCTTGAATGAGATACATATTTTAAGGCTTCGTGAATATTTGTAATTAACTGTATTTCAAACTGATATTAAGTAATTCACCAATTTTTAAAATCATGGTATAGAAATATGAAAGATAAGAAAAAAGGGGCATCATGGACTTCATTTGAATATTTACCTCCAGGGCATTGTTTTGCTACTTCAACCAACTTAAGTCTTTATTTTGGAATGCATTATGTATGTAACATGACATATACTGCCCCAAAGTTTGGCACTCAGACTATAAGTGGGCAAGGTCAAAGGCTAGTTCTAAAGGTCATCTCACGACAAGAGGGCTGTTCTTTTCCAACAGAAGTGTCAATTATCATCCTGTTCCAAGAAAGAAGCACGTGACACCACAGCATTCCCCACTGAAATTGCTAAAATTTTAGACACAATGATGTCAAAACGAGTACCATCCAGTCATAGCAATACATCATCATAAAAGCAAGCATTCAGCAGCTTGCCTGAATAGACAAAGCGTGGGCCAGAAGTCACTCTTAGCGTCAAGCAATTTGTCCAAGAAAAGAGATGTTGATAGGTACAGGAACTAGTACATGAAAGAAGTGATAAGACGTGGCTACTCGTGATCTTTAAAAACGTCATTTTTATTGTACTACTGTTTGTAGGTAAATTGGTGAGGTAATAGGTAGATAAATAGGTAGCTAGGTAGTAGGTAGGTAGGCAGGCATTCCTGATATGACAAATGATGACTATAGATGCTGACGATGACAGAAGATAGACAAATAGATAATATGTAGATAACTAACTGATAGGTTATGCATATCTATCTCTAGAATTACAGGTAAGGGTCATGCAGCAATTCTGACTGTAAAGATGTGTTTTGGTGTTCAATGTCCCCACACCAGTGAGCCTTACTTAAATCCCAGCAGTCGGCAAGCCACGTATGTGTTCATCTCGGTCCAGCCGTCATCGCAGACTGTCCCCCACTTTCCCCGGAAGTATACCTCCAGGCGGCCTTCGTGGCCACTTCTCCCTCCAGCAAGTCTGATGACACCATCTGTGGTAAAAAGATAAAGACAGACACAAAGCAGATTAACTTTAAGGGAAAAAAAAGAAGGAAGCATCTTTGGCCTGAGGTACCTTTGGCGTTAGGCCTCCCTCTGAGCCATTTGATAACCCAACACCATTGCTCTACTCAGTCATGTGAGGTCATTGCCCCATTCCTGAGCATTAATGCATCTCTCTTCCTCATCATTGTCCTCTATTCTCCAAGCAGAAAATACATTCTGAGATAATTTCATAATGCATATTTTTAATTTTTCTATATTAAATTCCATTGGGAAGTTTCCCATAATTCCAGTCTTCTTAATTCTAAAGGACAGTGGTCACTTTTGTTGAAATGGCAAAAAAATATATATATAGGGACTGAGAGAGGGTATTTCAAATTCTTAACTGCACACGTCAGGTAAAGAGCAATCTAGCTTGCTGAAGAAGTCATTATTCCTCAGACATCCACGGATGATAAAAACACGTCTTATCTGTGGTCTTTTGCTGAGAGTACAGATATGAAACTTAAATCTTACTAGCTCAGTGACTAATTACACACAGAAAATTCTAAGAAGAGTTTGTGTGCAGATAGCACAATAAATTTCATTACCAAAAAGGATAGATTTAGATGTCGTTTTCATCTATAATAATCCAAACACTTCTCAATGGAGCACAGGTAACCAGAGAGTAGAAGATACCTCTCATAGATCTCTGGCACCCACTGAAGTGAATAAAAGTCTCTTGACAAAAAACCATCTCGTGTTTGAAATTTATTGTCTTCAAAACACTATCGTATGCCCATCATAGCACTAACGAGATTACCTCATTTGAAAGAGGGTGGATCAAGGAAATGAAATTCTGCCTTTACCTCTGTGTAAATTAGAAATTTCTATTCGGTACAAATGCATTGTGTTGCTAATAAAAGCAACAGCATGAATAAAAAGATAGAAACCAGAGTTCCATAGATACGAATTCTACTACTTTTCACATACCCACACAAATACACAGAAGTAAAAATAATTTAAAACATCCCCCCTCCTTATGGCATATGACCTATAAGACAGACATGATGCAATGCGCATTAGTCTAAAATCTGATTCCAAAGCTAGTGTGGCCTCTTTATCAGTTCCCTTTCATCAGCAATCACATAAACACAGCTTGACAGCAATCACAAAGACATTCTGGGAAAGACTGGTGGGCAGTTGAATGGATTAAGATGTCATATACTGGCACCTGTTGTTGGCATGTGTCACTGTGCATTGATTTTGTTGGGTACTGCAGATTGCAAAAAAAAAAATTAATAGTTTCTGATCTCGCTTTGTTGGACTTTAAATAGAAACTTTTAGAAATAACTGTGAGTGAAGGCATTGTATTTTGGGTTTTGTTTTGTTTTGTTTTGTTTTTCTTTTTTTTTTAAAGATTTATTTATTTATTATGTATACAATGTTCTGTCTGTCTGTTGAAGGCCAGAAGAGGGCACCAGATCTCATTACAGATGGCCATGAGCCACCATGTGGTTGCTGGGAATTGAACTCAGGACCTATGGAAGAGCAATCAGTGCTCTTAACCTCTGAGCCATCTCTCCAGCCCCAAGACATTGTATTTTGAAATAAAAATCGTGTTTGATTTTATCTTGAGTTTTGCTTAGGAGCTTTATCTGTCTGCTCCTTCGACAATATCTGAATTAAGAAAGGAAGCAGTGGCAATACCCGTCACGAGAGCAGAAGACGGCACATCTAGGAAGTGACACCTTACCTGTGAGAGGGACACAAGACACTCCAGCATCTTCTTTATGGCCACAGTCGTGCTCTCCCCAGGAGCTCTTTGGACACTGCTCAACGGACAGCTCGTTTCCAGTGCAGCGTACTTCGTCCAACAGTATCGGACCAGATCCTTCCCCAAAATGTGCACCATGCCACGCTTTGGCAATGCCACTGAGTGAACGTAAAACGGGATGAATTCTGGCATTCACAGTGAAAGGTGCTCCTGTCTCATTTCCTCGCTCCCGTCAACCACACAGTGATTAACCCTACGCCCGAAACCCACGCCTTCCATCATTTGTGAGTTCCTGCAATTTGTCTTCATTGTAATTCCAATGACCACTACTACACATGTTTAAAAACTACTTGGTATTTCTCAACCTTTGCCCTCCCTTCTTCATTAATAACATAATCTCAGTGTTTTAAAAAGTACAGTAATGACTACCCAAAATAAACACTGCCTTTCCAAGCATTTTATCCTACTAGAGCGCTGTTTATATCCTGACATAAACACCATTTTAACAATGTTTAAGCACATTAACCCATTCACGTTGGTGTGCAATTATCAGTGCCATCTGTCTGCAGAAGGTTGTCATCATCTCGAAATAAAACGTTACCGATATTAAGTTTTTAGCAGCACTATTTAGAAAGAAAGTGCTGTGGATTATTTAAAGGCCATTGTCTTCATTCCATCTCCTTCCTATTGCACATAAAGTGAAGGTAATGGCTGGAATTAAAGAAGCTACACTGGCCCAAGTTGTGCCGCCTCCGTGCACACACTGTTTTGGAGACAGGGTCTAAAACCAGAGCCCTGTCATACACAGGCTTCTCCGAAACCGTCTATGTGGTCTTGACTAGCCTTAAACTCACAGTAAACAATCATTCTGCCTCAGCCTCTGGAGCACTGGATAGAAAGCAAGAGTGCCATGTCCAGCAAAATGCCCTATTAAGGGAGCGGAGATGGAAGAAGGAAAGAGTCAAGGGTCCCAAAGGACCCACTGGACGAGACTCTGCTGGCTGCCTCTGATTTCTTCTTTGAGAGCCAATGAGGTGCATGTCTAAATTTGTTTAAGTTGTTGTTATGTTCAATTCCTGTCATTCAGTCAAATCCATTTCTGACAAAAATAGCATCCCACAAGTTTACTCATATGGAACTTCTCCGACAGTTTGAAAAATCGTGTCCTAAGTTCAAGGAAGATGGCATGGCCCACTGAATGAAGACCATCTTTAGAAATTGCCTTTCAGCCCCCTTTATCTTTTATCCTTGGCCTTTAAGATTTTTATCTTATATCTTCAGTTCTTCGTTGATATTATATGAAGGATATATTATTCCTTTATTCATTATTCCATAACTGTCTCGAGAATTGCAACAAGAACATATTGAGAGAAAAACATTCACTAGATGGGTGTAATATCCCAGTGATAGCAAAGTCTTATGCAGGCAACTTCAAGATCTTTATTTGATTCATTTTACTAGGTATTGTCGAGGTCTCAAGAGTACTCATTGTTGTGGGCCAGGAACCCTGACTGCTCTAGGGGATGGAGAGGGAGGAGGAGAGGGAGTGGGGGGAGTGGGAGGGTGTTGGGAGGAGGGGCTGAAATGGAAACTTTTATAATTTAATAAAAAAAACAAAAGAAAAAAAGAGTACTCATTGTTAGTATTCAGGCATCTGCCCTCGGGGTTCTGGTAGGCTACGTCCTCAGTTGTAGCCACTAAGAGCGCCCCCTTTGCACATTCACTGTATTCCCATTAAAAGGGCCCTGCCCACCTCCCAGCTCTCTCTTTTTCTCTGTCAGTTTCTATGTCTGTCTGTCTCTCTCTCTGTCTCTCTCTGTCTCTCTCTGTCTCTCTCTCTCTCTCTCTCTCTCTCTCTCTCTCTCTCTCCCCCTTCCTCTCTCCCTCTCTGCCTCTCTCTTCCCTTCCGCCGCTCCTGTCCCCAGTCTCCACCACTTCCCTCTTCTTATCTTCCCTTTCCCCTAATAAATTCCCTGCCACGTGAACTCTGTTGCATGACATCTTTCTCTCGCACACACTTTTTCTAAATTTCAACACTCATGTCTAAAACATTTAAAAACTAAGCCTCTCTTTAAATAACATCAAGCCAAATGCACAGGGCCCATTTACACCACTATGGCTTGACTGACTATGCAGACAATTCAGAAAGTGCCAAGGAGGTGGACTGAAGAATGCTTGAGGGGGGGTGATGGAGGAAATCAAGGGAAAGAAAAATACATTTCCTTTTGCTGTTGAAATATTTCCCAATTCAGAATCCCAATGCTCAAACCACCTTCTACCCTTAATAGTCTATCCCAGCAAATAATAAAGATCAGAATCTACTTAGCAGATGTAATGGAAAGAGCAACAACGATATGCCATTGTGAAAATGAGTTAACTTTTGAAGAAATGTGCTTTGAATTCTACACCTGAGATTTGTGACTCCTTTTTTAGAAGGATCCATAACAAGACAGAAGATACCCAGCTAATGGCTGCGGATCAGATGACAAATGATGACCCACAGACCAAAGACTGAATGACACCCATTTCCAGGCTGCCATGGCACTAAGAGGGATTTCTACAAATTCCGAATGATCAGCGGCAAGGGAGAGACTGAAAGGATAGCGTAACTGGTGATGTGCAACATTAACTGAAACCCAACTATTCTTATACAAATGCAAAATTGCATTAAAACTAAGCCACATTTGTGCCTATGGCAGTGTTGGTGCTACAGCGGTGCCACTGTCTACCGTCTACACAGTCTAAGGTATTTGCTGTCTGGTCTACGGTGGTTTAAATGAGAGATGTGTCCCATAAACTAATGTTCTTGAACGTTTGATCCTCAATTTCTCATGCTGCATGCAGAGTTTATGGATCCCTTAAGAGGAGGTGCTTCCCTGGAGGAAGTACCTCTAGGCTTCAAGGTTGTGTAGCTTGGTCCCACTTCCTGCTCTTTCTCTCTGCTTACTGTGTGTTAATGCTCATGTGTTCGGCCAGCTTCCGTCTGGCACAAAGCTTGCTCCTCCATGCTTTTCTTGACTGTTGCTATGACTCCCCCACCACAATGGATTTTATCTCTCTGGAACTGTAAGCCAAAACCAACCCTTTTCTCCCCTAATTGCCTTTGGTGATGATAAATTATCACAGGAAAAAAAAAACCCTAAGACATGGCCCTTTACAAGAGAGAAATTAATGGAAGCAAGCATAGAATGTGGCTCAGGGGACACACTGACTGATGACTGGGGCGGGGCTGTCGGGCCATGGAGAAGCCAGGCTTAAGGTAAGGCAAACTCATCACCTCCTTAGAGCTTTGCACCAGGAAGAGATGATGTTGAGGAAAAATTTTCACTGGATACAATTCACTGACTGCAATAAGGCTAGAAGGAAACCAAAACATCAGGGGATAATGGAAAATTTGATCCCAAACTCCTACCAGAAACAAATTAAATCCAGGTGGTTTAAAGATGAGCAAGTAAAAGGAAAGGAGAAGGGGAGGGGGAGGAAGAAGAGTCTCTCTCTCTGTGTGTGCGTGTGTGTGTGTGTGTGTGTGAGAGAGAGAGAGAGAGAGAGAGAGAGAGAGAGAGAGAGAGAGAGAAAGAGAGAGAGAGAAACAGACAGACAGACAGACAGACAGAGACAGAGAGAGAAAAAGAGAGAGACGGATGGTAAAAAGTTCCTCTGCTGAAATAATAGGATAATAGGAGGACTGTTCTTATAACCTTGGATGTAGATGGTTTCCTGAGGAAGACAGGAAGCACAGAAGGGAGGAAAATGAAGCCTAAAAAGATTGCATCTGAGGATCATTGTAAACTACCACATAATCAGTCACAGGAAATGGCATACTGTGGAATAAATATTTGCAATATGTAATAGTAACCAAACCAACTCCTAGGATAAGGATAAGAATATTGTTAAATTTTAACAAACAAGACAGCAACCAATTTGAAAAATAATAAGGCAATGGTTTGGATTAAAGTGAAGGAAGAATTACCCGTGGTCACTGACCACCTAAGATGTTCAAGCTTGTAAGTGGTCAAATTAAAGCAAAATAAAGCATTCTTACCTGTCACATTTTTCACAGAGTTAAAGGATTAGTATCATCTTTCATGCAATATTTTGGCAAAGGATTTCTGTCCCCAAGGGGGAAGAAATACGAAGTCTAATGTCATCCGTTGACTGGGTGTGACAGCCCATTCTCTGGGCAGAGTAACTGAGCCATGTTGCATTCCAGATACACTGGTTAGTTCTCAGAACAAAACATCAGGCCTGTTGCTTCTGTCTGGCCTACCTCGCATACTTAAGGAAGAACCCAGTACATGCGGCTTCCAAATGCTGAGTCGGGAGAAGTGACTTATGCCAGAATCTATTTCTAAAGCATCAGTGCGTGTTTTGTTTTCTGTTAAATGGATTTCCATATTTTCCACTGAAACAATATCATGTTAAAGATCTCAAAAACATTTAATTAAGATAAATGGATCATAAAAACAATAATAAACTTGAGGGGGGAATAATAACCAGGAAAATATCATGCGACATTAACTTAGTTTTCTAGTCATTGTTTGAGTTTATTAAAATTAAGATGATGTGTGTTTATACACACACACACGTTCCTTTAAGCAGAAACTCCTAGTGCCCTGCTGCTGGTTTTCCTAGGAAAAGCAAAGAAATAAATGACTTCTTCTAAAGAGATCAGATAATACTGGGGAAAGAGGCATCAAATTCATTAGCTAGAATGTCAGAAAGTTCCACGTCAATTGAGTAAGCCATGTGTGCTCTGTCCTTCCCATCTACATGAACTGAGTAAGCTACGTGTGCCTGTCCTTCCCATATGGAGATCATTTCCGCACCAGCCAGCCAGTTTCATGCTGAAGATCCAAGCATTCACTCCTTGCATGTCCTGACTACAGAGAAAGCTTATGGGAAATGTTGTTCTGATATAACACCCTGGCTTGTTTCATTTGTGAAGCTAGTTGACATAGGTGATAATAATTCCCAATGAACACTCGCCGGCTTAATTCTGTGCCTGACCCTCATTCAGTGTGTTCACTAATCAAAGCACACGGAACTATTATAGCGATGGCCAAATACACACCACCATATGATCAACTCAGGACCCAAACATGGCCACTATTTGACAAAGACAAGTAGGAAGGCCAGGTAAGTACATACTCTTTAGTTTATAGTTCTTTAACTACACATATCGGTTGGTAACACTTGGAACCTATGGCTATAGAAACTCATTATTAGTGATCGGTTTGCTGGTCCATGGTCCTGTCCATCACCAATGACTCCTAGTGTGTAATGACTGCTTAAGATTTGCCAGGCACTGGTCTAATACCACCGTGAGCACTGTGCTTATGACCTTATTTCATCTTTCCCAACTTCATCATGTTATCACATCAACTTTATGGGCAAGAAAACGGAGGCTCACAAGTTCAATAGCTTTCCCAACATCCCACTGCGTTTAAATGGTAGCTATCAACAGGCCCTGAACCGCTACCACATTACAGCCTCCGAGGATGTTTTCAGTTGATGGCAGACACCATGTCTAACACAGTGCAGCCAAAACGCTGTCACTAGCACTTTCTTTCTCTTCTTACTTCTCTGTGTCTTTCAGCTCTATGTTTTCGTTCTGCCATTTTACAGAGTATAGCATGCGTGAAAAGAAATCCTCTACTGATGGGATGCTGAGTCTCAAGACTGGGTCCGACTCACAGCATGGAACCAAGAACATGGCTACAGGTGGGCACAACTTCCGCATCTGTTAAGGAACTTTCCTCTCTGAACACCCAAGGCCATTTACCCAGAAATTTTTATTGTAAATATTGAAAGACAGTCAAAGTTTTTCTAATGGAGAGGGAAAGAAAATGTTTAAAAATCAACATATACTATAATAATTTTATCCTAACATTTACTATCATTCTATAGGAGAATTTTATAGCTCCCTCTAAAAAAAACAAAACTAATGGAAATATGCATTTAAATAATTAAATTTTTGTGTAAATTATGGAACTTCAGCACAGTTAAATGTGATGTCATGCTAAGCTGTGCTTTTAAAATGCTTTTAATATTGAGCTCACAGAAAGGAACTCGAGAATGGCTCACCTAAAAGTACTGAGTACATAAGCATCCCCAAGTTATCTAATTTGAAAGCATTTGCCTGCTTCCCTTTTCTTCTTCATCATCCCCACATACTGAGTTAATCAAATTTAATTATCTTAAGTACAATAATTTCTTTTGCATTGAGAAAGCTTTCCAGCTACCAATATACACAGATGCTATTCAAATACAAAGGTCACAATGACAAAATCTCACACGGAAATTGCAACCAGCACGGCAGCAACTCATGATGCAGGCTCCTTTTGGGAATCCAACAAGGCAAGCAATAGTGAGATGAGATCCTATTCATAAAGCAAGAAACAACTATGCTGTCTCCTGTCAAGCATGGACCACTAAAAACAATTTTATCCAAAGGTACTTAGCCTTTCAGTGAACAAACACAGAGGAGGGGCAGTTGGCAAAGTGTCATTTGAAGACAAATTATGAGCGAACTGTAGAGTCAGCTGAAATAAAGTCCTGTGGACAGCTCAACCCAAGCACATCAGGGCACATACACCATGAAAATCTCTATGATGATGGGTTGTTTGTTGCTTGGGGATTTCAGGAGGGACTCTGCTGCCTTGCCACAGCACCATCAACCTTTAACGCTGAAACCATTAAGCAGTGGAAGAGGTCTTAGATCATTAGGGGAAGCCATCAGAGAGTACTTTGGGATATTTGGCCAGTCCTGAGGTAAGGAGCTTGTTTTAACATGATGTTCTGCCCCATCATAGGCCCCAAAGCAAAAGGGGTCAATCAACTACAGAGCGAAGCCTCCAAAACTCCTCCCAGATATGTGGGAGGCTGAAGCAGGAGGTTTACAAGTTTAGGAGCTTTCTGGATTACAATGTGAGCTCAAGAGCAGCCTGGATAAGTTAGTTTCTTTTTCAAAATAAAGAATTTAAAAATGAGAAAGACAGAACTGGGGATATAACTTAGTGACAGAACACGTGAAGGTCAGGAGTCAGTCTTCAATCAAGGAAGAAAGCAACAAACTAATACTCCTTACTTAATCTAGCTGTGTGCTCAACGTTAGCATAGTTTTCCCTGGTGTGCATGATTCCATCGCCTCCCCAAATACTAGAATGTTGTCAGCAAAGTCTTTTTAGGAACTACTAGCTATACTGTAGCAGGAAATTTCAGAATCTCTTGATAGCTCCAAGTATGCTTAATATTCCATGTGTCATGTGAATTTAATATGCCTTTTTCTAAGACACAGGACATTGGCTTTCTCCACAGAAACATATGGATAATAAAAACTGCCTTGTGGTTTAAAGTAATCCTTATTATAAATATTAAAATCAAATGCCAGATGGTGGCGGCGCACACCTTTAATCCCAGCACTCAGGAGGCAGAGGCAGGAGATGTCTGTGAGTTTGAGGCCAGCCTGTTCTACAAGAGCTAGTTCCAGGACAGGTCCCAAAGCTACACAGAGAAACTCTGCCTTGAAAAACCAAAAAATAAAATAAAAATAAAAATAAAAATAAAAGTAAAAATAAAGAGGGGAGTCCAAGAGATACCCAAAACAATATTGGCTTTTTCCTTTGCCTTTGGTTGCCTCCCAGCACTTGAAGATACAACCCTGCTACTGGAGATGCTACACACTTTCGATGGAGGAGGTGGGAGAATGGGTCTGGAGCTGACTTTGAAGCCTCCTTCCTGAGGACTCACATTCTTAGTGTCTGAAGGTGCTGTGCAAGCTGATGGGGGAGAAAAATAATCACTAGTCCTACCCGAATGGAAAGATGGCTAACAACAGCAGTGACCAGCATGGCAAAACATCTCTAACGATGTCATAGTGGTGCTTATTTCTTGGGAGTAACTGAGGATCATCTCATTGGACTTATCCCACTCATTAAGAGGGAATTCCTACCTGACAATGTAAACCCAGATAGTCACCCATGACTTGTAAGGCCATAAGCCCTAGAGGAAAACCTATTACTGTCGCTTTTCTAAACCGGTATCATTTCTGACTGCATTCTAAATCCTTCCCTGTAGATAAGTGTAGCTCTGACCCCTCAGCAAGGGAGCTTCTCTTTACAGGAGATGGAGACAGTTACAGAGATCCACCATTGGAAGAATGCAGAGAACCTCTGGCTGTGGGGTGCCCACCCCAACTGGCACATCTATATCACACCTCCTATACCTAAGGCTCAGGGAACATCGCAGAAGCAGGCAGAGAGATTCTATGACTCAGGGCACTAGGATATCTGCTATGAGATCAGGTTTGCTAGACAGGGAAGCTGCGCCCATGAAATCTCAACATTTTGGTTGCCGTTGAGATCAGCATGATAGCATCCATCGTCATGCCATTGTGGATGGGAGAAATCTCATAAGGCCTATCCGTGGAGGAAGAGCTAAGGCAATTAATATCCACTGAGAAGGGAAGATTCAGTCTTCTTCACGGACAATCTATTTGATAGGTTACCCAATCCCAAGTGTTCATTCCTAAACACATATACACATGAGCCACACTAAATGCACTCAGCAGGCTGTATTTTGTGTGTGTGTGTGTGTGTGTGTGTGTGCATGTGTGTGTGTGTGTGTTTATCTATGTATATAGGGTATATATGTAACAACAATTTTAAAAGAGGCCATGGACTTGAAAGGGAGACTGGGGAAACAGGAGGAGTTGGAGTGGCAAGAAGGAGGTGTGGAAATGATGTAAGTAGTGTACTCATGTATTAAAATCTCAAAAAAATTAAAAATTGTAATTAATAAAAAGTCAATATGCTATTGGCATAGTCTTTACAATGCTATTTGGGGTAAAGGCATAGACTTCTTCATAGTCAAGATAAAAAAAAAAACACGTAGCACTCCCTGAGTGTAAGTAATTGACAGCTCAGTCAGTACATATCCTACACATTAGAGCAGCAGTTCTCAACCTGTGGGTGGCGAGCCCCACAAGATTACATATCAGATACCCTGCATATCAGGTATTTACATTACAATTCATAATAGTAGTAAAATTGCAGTTATGAAGTAGCAAGGAAAACAGTTTTATGATTGGTGGTCACCATAACACGAGGAAATGTATTAAACAGTCGCAGCATTAGGAAGGTTGAGAACCACTGCATTAGAGCGTTTTGAAAATACAGAACCCGGAATGGAATACCTCTAACTAAATAGAAGCTCTGAATAGAGGAATTGTGTCTAATAATCTCACCACCAAATGCCCAGCTTACTCTTAATGCTCCCTAATTAGATTGACCCCGACAGCCGATGAGTTTTAGATGGCTGCTACATAGCTAAAAGCTGTAAATTAGAAACATGTGGAGGGCAAGAAAACTGTTAGTAAGAGCTATCCTGGAACAGCTCAGAGTAGGACCACAGGCTTTGAGAGGCCGGCAGGCACCCATGCTACGCTATTCTGTCTCCAACAGCAACACTCGGAAACATTCATAGCACTGGCCTTGAAACTGACGCCTAGTCAAACTATTAAAAAATTCATCTGGAAAAATCCACAATTTGTTACAGTTTTGTTAAAAGGAACTGACTAGCCCTGTCTGAAGGAAGACTAGCCAACAATACTGCTAGTGTTTAAGGTCAAAGCCACTGTCCTAGGATTTCTCATGCTTGTTACTTTTCCCACACAGGAACTACAAATCAGCAGTTAGTTCCAGTTACACAGAGAAACTGAAAACGTTCCCTTAATGATCAATTTTAGCCTTGCCATTATGGGTTTAAGCAAACCAACAAACAAACAAAAAGGAGCCATTTTGACCCCTGGTGGAGAAGAAAATATCCCATCACCTGTGATGGTCCCTAAGCAGAACGCTAGCACTGAGCCAGTGAAGCCTTTGTGACTAGTTCCCAATTTCAGAATCTGTAAGGATAAATGACGTAAGGCCACTAAGTCAGAAGATGGGACAGTCTCCAGTGTGTCCATTCAACAAGTCCAGGCTATGAAAGCAGAAGAGCCTGGCATAGGTCCTAAAACTTCAGGGCCATAAAGTTCAACTCCACTCGATTACTTTGTCCTTGTCCTCCTGTGGACAAACCATGTGTCGAAGACGCTGTGTGAGTGACTACAAACACTTGAATATGATGAGAAATGCGGCTCATTGTGGTAATGGTATGTTGGCTATGTTGGACAGTGTTCTTATTCATAAAGCTTTCAGAGATTGAGTGGGAGAGTAATGAAAGAGAGATCTTGGTAGAAAGAGCCACGATGGACTTAGGGAGAAACCTGGTGCTAGGGAAATTCCCAAGAACCCACAATGACCCCGGATAAGACTCCAAGCAATAGTGGAAAGGGAGCCCGAACTGGCCTTCCCTGTAATCAGACTGGTGAATACCCCCAACTATCATCATTGAGCCTTCATTCAGTAACTGAAGGAGCCAGATGCAGAGATCCACAACCAAGCACCAGGCCAAGCTCCAGGAACCCAGTCGAAGAGAGGGAGGAGGGAACATAGGAGCAAGGGAGGTCAAGATCATGATGGAGAAATCTACAGAGACAGCTGAACCAAGCTCGGGGAAATTCATGAACTCTAGACCAACAGCTGTGGAGCCTCCATGGGACCAAATTAGGCCCTCCATATGTGATAGTCAGTGGAGAAGCTTGGACTATCTGTGAGCACCTGGCAGTAAGACCAGGATCTATCCCTGGTGCATGAGCTAGTTTATTGGAGTCCATTCCCTATGGAGGGATACCTTACTCAACCTAGATACAGGGGGGAGGGGTTTCGTACTGCCCCAACTTAACGTGCCAGACTTTGTTGACTTCCCATGGGAACGCTTACCCGTTGGGAGGAGTGAATGAGGGGTGGGCTTGGGGGAAGGTGGGGGAGGAGGGGGAAAGAGGGAGAACTGTGGAAGGAATGTAAAATGAAATTTAAAAAAATAAATAAAAAACAGCTTTTAGAGATAAAAGTTTTAAATACTTTAAAATACTTCCATGTAAATATAGAATTTTGAAAAGGGAAAAGCCATAAAACAATTCCAAATAACTTAGAATGAATTGACCCAAAATTACAAATCCTACCTCAATATCAAAGATTTTGGCTAACTAGAAAACATGATATGTGCCTGAAAGATTCTTATCACAGGGGCTTTCCGCACAGTGCTAAGTAGAATAACAAAATTTAGTGTAAAATATTAACCTTTGAAAGATCTCACGTACTCCCAGGTAAACTTTTAGCCTTGCTAACCAATGTTTTAAGAAAGCATAATATTCCAGAATAATCACAAGTCTGAAAGGAGATAGGATGTTGGTTTTCATCCTGATGTCTTTATATATGTCATTCCATTCCATATATGGGAATTGCTTTCTTTGTGCATGAAGAAACAACCTTGGCTCCAAAGCATAACTAACAAAAGAGGCAGTGAACTTCCAACATTTAGGTAATCTTTGGAAAAGTTAAATTTAAAGGAATCTAACAATCAGTGCATCATCCAGCAACTTATGATAAATAATAACTGTAGTAGACAATGACAGCCATTACCTAAGAACAATGTAAAGGCTATATTGGAAGTAGTAAAATTCCTCGCTCAGACAAAGGCAGATTAGATCCATAGAATACATGTATGTACTCTTCAGGGAGTTTACACACTAATTCAAAAATAAAAATAAAAAAGGTGGTCTTTTTGATTGGTTTAAGGAACTGTGCAATTTAAACATACAGTACCCTCTCTGGTTTACAGAGGTAACAATATCAAGAATTAAGAAAATGACACAAAGCAAATGTAGCACAGAACAAACCTGAGACCCAGCTGCCTGCAGATGACTTCTGCGTCTGCGTCGTCCCATTGGTCATCACAGATGGTCCCCCACTGGCCAGCGTGGTACAGCTCCACCCGACCTTCATGCCCGCTCTTCCCACCAGCAAGGCGGATGACGGGCAACAGCGGGCCTGTGTGATACACAATTAAAAGCAACTTTGACTCACGTTTTCTTCCTTCTCCATCACAGTACATGTATTTCATTTCCTCCCGTTCTCAGAAGTAATATTGATTAGCCACGCTGGTGATGTGGCAACACACGCATCTCTAATAGACATTATGGAAGTCTTGACCAGTTAAAATACTCCAGATCGAACCAGGTTCATATAGAGAGCTCTTTGGAGAAAAGAGTCCTAATTTAGTTTTTTTTTCTTTTTTTTTTTTTACAACTTCAGAAAACAGAAAGGACACATGAACAAGCTTCCAATCCCTTGAGAAACAGTTAATTTTCATCAGATTACAATGGTGTCATTCATTTTTTTACTTATAGTAAATTGAACATTCTCAAATGTAATTATTAACTATAATTCTCCTGTCTACAGAAAACTTGTTTTCAAGGTGAATTATTTTTACATTAGTAGAGATTAAGGCAAGTTTCCATCTAATTCATTATAATAAATTAATGGACATTATATATTGGACCTCCAAAAAACAATTCTTGAATATTCACTTGGGTGCAGCTCAGTACACATTCACTTGCTGTGGTAAGGACCCCCACAAGTGGCCACATTCCTATGGTCGTGGTGCCTCGCAAATCTCTAAAGCCCTCTGTCACCACTCCTGGCACATTCATATGACTGTAACCATACGTCCCCTACCTCCAACCCTAAAAACAATCCCAGGTTGGTTTCCACCTCACAATCCTTATTCTTACTGTGCTTTATGCTTGAAATCGTGGCCCCCTGATCTTCACATAACTGCCACTTTCCCTTCATTAGGTTCTCAACTATCAACATCCCTTCCCCAGGAGGCCAGGCCTGGCTGCCGGAGCTGAATCAGCACCCTAGCGGGTCCTGGGTGCAAGCTGTAATCTTAGCTCTCAGATGTAGCAGGCTCTTTACCTTGGGCCATCAACCAGCTCCCAAATCAGGACACAGAGACTTCTTATTAGTTATGAATGTTGGGCCTAGTTTAGGCTCACTTCTGGCTAGCTCTTTAAGCTCTTTTACCTGTTTTTTTTTTAATGTACCTTTTCCCTCGAGGCTTTTTACTTTCCTTTCCTTCTGTATAATTTACTTTCACTGCTGCTCATATCTGACTGACTGGCAGTTCCCTGACTTCTTGCCCTGAGCGCGTCACCCTCATTTTCCTCTTTCTTCTCCTCTCATCCTTAGATTTCTCCTCCTATTTATCCTCTCTGCCCGCCAGCCCTGCCTTTCCCTCTCCTACCTGGCTATTGGCTGTTCAGTGTTTTATTAGACCAATCAGTTGCCTTAGGCAGGCAAGGTGAAACAGCAACACATCTTCTCATAATTAAACAAACGCAGCAAAAACAAACAAATGTAACACATATTTGTCCAGTTAAAATAATATCCCATAACACTCATGAGGCAAACCTAGGAGGACATTCACAAGTTGAAGGCCAGTTTCCTCTAGAGAGCAAGTTCTAGACCAACCAGTACCACACAGAGAGACTCAGTCTCAAAGGAACAATAAAAATGAATAGGAAAATCATAAAATGGCACTTAGAGGCATGTCCTGCTCCGTTGATGAATGTTGCCTCTCTTGGATGTTTGTCTTTATTTAGGACTGTCATTGATTATTTGTGTACCAATTGTCACTCCCTTTGAATGAAGATGACAACACAGACACTCTCTTCCTTGCCTGTATATTCATGAACCTGATAGAAGGCATGAAAGAGGTATTAGTTGGCTATCTGGTTAGCAAATGACACCCAGAACCTAGAGAAGATATTTCAAACAAGGGAGAGTTCTCCACTAGGCCCATGTTTTCAGTTGTATTTACAGGTATAAGGTAACTACAGGATGCAAAATGGTGCAGCGGGTGTCCCATGTGCCTGGGGAGAACATTTTTGAGATCAAAGGAATAGAAGGCAGTACATCCAGGAAGCTGAAGGCTTGACCTAGACCAGAGAGAATGAAGAAAAACATAGATCCACCCTTAGTGCCTGGGGGCCAACTCCATTATCTGGGGATAATTCTAGAGTCTGGCTGCATGGAGCCTAAGGTCAACGGTTAGCTTCACCTCTGAGCCAGCAGTGAGGGTCACTGCTGTAGAGTCTGAAGACTTCAGACTTCAGCCCCAACCTACTAGCTAACATCCACAGATGCATCCTCCCAACAGAGCAATTAATCCTTTGCAGGTTTGAGACAGATACCAGGTCTGCCTGTCGATACCTAAAATATGGGAGCATAGAAAAGGATGAATTTTTATGACAGGTATAGGTGAATAGAGAAGAGCAGAGTTAAATGTGCGTGAAAATATCACGAGGAAATCTATTTCCTTGTATACTAAGCAAAAATTAGTAGGTAAAAATAGAAATGTCAAAACTGAATGGGGCAAGCAGTGGGATTTATGAGAATAAAAAAGAAAGAGAAAACATAGACAACATCAAGATGTAATCATCATCTCACACTCCAGAAGGACATTGCTAATGTTGCTTTGGGGAAGGTTATGGAGCCTCGCTGGAGGAAGTGGGTCACTGGAGGCAGGACTTGAGGCTTTGTAGCCCCTCGCTACTTCTGTCCATGGTTCCATGCAATGTGACTAGGCAGCCTCTTGCTCCTACGGTTATGCCTTCTTTGCCTAGGGCCACATCGTCATTGCCATGATACACCATGTCCCTCGAAACTGTAAGCCAAAATAAGTTGCACTTGTCAGAGTATTTTTCATAGCAATTAGAAAGTAACTAAGACAATCACACAGAGACAAACATCTGTTCCCAGTGCAATATTTCACATTTGGTATCAAGGTGATCTTGAACCTTTCAGGATTTCCTGGTGCCAAAGTTAAGTGGCTCATGTACAAATGATACACAGCACATAATATTTCTGGAAATAAGATATAAAAACAGAAACTATAAAAAATTAGATATCATTCAAAAACCAAACAGAATTCATAGGTAGATGCATTCATAGTCAAAAGTAATTATATTGTTGACTATGGTTTAGACTTATGTCTGTATTTAAACATGTAAGGAAATGATTTAACTAAGGCACATTTATCATCTAGAATCATATTTAAATCACAGTGAAACTATAACGAGTTTTTTTAATGATGGGAAAAGCTACACACGATAGCAGCTGCCACCTTCTAAGATCACGCCCCACCCACCAGATGTCTATTTCACAAAACTCTATGTTTTTAAATCTCCTTGACAACAAACTTCATTCCAATAAATGGGAATACGGCCCAGTTCAGATAACGTGGTTTGTTTTGTTATTCCTTTTCCTCGGAAAACCCCACATAGCAGATGTTACTTTTATCAAATGCAAGAAAAAACTCATCAAAGCATTTGGATTTATATAAATGAAAGAAACTAATAAACATGAATTTGGAAGAAAAATAGGAAAGTACACACCACACATTTGAATACATATAAATCAAGGAAATCAAAACATCAAATCAGAAACCTTTAAAATTTACACTTTTCATTTTTATTTCATGTGTACAGTGTTTTGCCTGCATGTATGTGTATGTGCCATGTGTATGCCTAGTGACCTGGGGGTCAAAAGAAAGAATCAGATTCCCTGGAATTAGAGTCACAAATGGTTGTTCACTACTAAGTGAGTGCTAGGCACTGAAACCCAGTCCTTTGCAATAACAACAAACGCTCTTGACGCCGGCAGCACCTCTCCGGCCTTCAGAAGTCTCACCGTCAGTTTTGACTGTCTGCTCGTGTGAGCTTCTGTTACCTAAGATGTGACCAAGAAGAAAATGGGAAATTTGTAGATGTAATATAGAAGTCCAGATGTTTTTGTGCAAGAAAACTATCACCTGGCCAAGTGGGGTTTAACTTGGGGGTATGGCCTTAGCTAAATACCACTCTGAGCTGCAAGTGTCTCGAAGGCCTGTCAACCAGTGTGAAACTGGAAAAGCTTAAACATCTGAAGATTTCTTCCATATGCTATGTTAGAAATTCTAAATATGTGCCAGCAAGACCTTGAAACTCATTCATAAAATAATAGTATGCAGATGGAATCTACTTTTAGCTCATTAATATATACAATAAAGGTACAGATGGATTATAATTTAAAATATCCAACACTTAGGTGGTCAACACAGTAATATATATAGTTGCTTTGATGCTACAGCATCCATCAATCAAACAATACATAGTTGGGAGATATTGAAAATATGAATGTGCCTTCCAGGTCAGAAAGCTGGGTTTCTCTGCTTTTATTAAGAAGATCTTGTGCTTTTAAAAGAAAAGGCACTAAAGGATGATATGGACCATCGTATTGACTTCTCTGGTTTTTGTTTGCTCGGTGATAATTTATATTCAAAACAGAGTGTGGCCACTGGTAGATGGTCCATGCTTCAATGGCTGGTGCCATGTCTATGCGCACTTGGGTGGTGCTAATGGATTTAGTGTTGGGGGGGATAAAGTTGAGAGGAGGGCATGTTGGGGGAGAAGAGACTAGGAGGAATTTAAGAGAGAAAGGTGTGGATATGATCAAAGTACAATGTATACATGTATGACAGTCTCAAAGAATTATATATATATATATATTGAAATATATATGTATACACACATATAAATTTATTGAAAAAGACTCAGGACTGGGAAGACAGTTAAGAGAACTTGGTATTCTTGCAGAAGACCCAAGTCCAGTTCTCAGCACTCATACAGTAACTGACAAACAGCCTTAACTCCATTCCAGATTAAACACCCTCTTCTGGCTTCCACATATACTAGAGACCTTACATGGTGCACATATATACATACATGTGGACAAAACTCTCATATGTACAAAATAAAAGTAAATAAGTCACGAAAAAAATAAAAAGTGGAGAGTAATAGAGAAAGGTACCCAAAGCTGACCTCTGAGTTCGAGATGTGCAGACACTGTGATGTGTATGTTTATACACATACACATTACAGAAAGAGTGGGAGAGAAGGGGAGAGAGATGGGAGAGAGAAAGGTTATATAGGAGGACTTTTATTTTGTAAGTTAAGAAATTAAAAAGAAAAATAAGCCATATAAAAAATTCTGAGATAATTTGCATATTGATGTGCTATCATGTATGACTTTAAGATAATTTTCAAAAATGTTATGTTTACATTATCCATTAATTTCACTTGTACTTGCTTAGCTGCTCACCACTATTATTTTCTCAAAGAATGTTAGCATTTAAGAGAAATACTTCATATTTCACAACGAAAGCACAAGCGACCCAAATGGCAACTAGAAGGAAGGCAAAGCCTATCCTGTCAAATCCGGATTGTTCAGGGGCCTCACGGATGCGACCACACAGCTGACAGCCCATTTGAAAATCATCATAGAGTCTCAACCTTTAAATTTAGACTAAGCAAGAAACGTCCCCGTCTAACTAACTAACTAAAACATCTGAGGCACAGTACATCTGAAAAGAAACATGTCTGGACTCAGTGAGATGGCTCAGCAGGTAAACGTGCCTGCTGCTAAATTGCTGGAGTAATGCAAACTGTCAATTGTCCTCTGTGCTCCACGCACATATGAGGTATGGGCATACCCGCCAAATACACACATTAAATAAATAAAGAAGAAAGTAAGTAAAAAAAAAATTAAAGAAATATGTCTGAGAGGCTTGAAGAGTTTGAGATTATTTGAAAACACAAAGCCTTCTACAGGTAGATATAATATTATGCATACCACAAACACCAGAAGTCTATTCCTTTTGTTTAAAGTTTCCAACCATTTGTTTCAATCAAATAATCCATTTATTCATTTCAAATGTTATTTGAAATCACATTTAAATTGATACATAATCTGCATTCATTCTTTTTTTTTTCAAGACAGGGTTTCTCTGTATAGCTTTGGTGCCTATACTGAAACTAGCTCTTGTAGACCAGGCTGGCCTCGAACTCACAGAGAGCCTCCTGCCTCTGCCTCCCAAGTGCTGGGATTAAAGGAGTGCACCACCACCTCCCAGCTATTCTTAATAACACCAAATGACTCATGTCTACAGAGCTAGGATGTTCTAGTAACAAAATCAAACGACAGCTACACTTAAACTGCAAACAATAGTGGTGAGACTTAACGCTTATCTGGGAGGAAAAGTCTTCCCCAGGAAAAAGGACACCAATTGCTTACCCAAGACCAAATGGTCAGCTCTGAAAACTTGCACACAAGGAGCATACAGGTTGTATTTATTTATTTAGGAATATTTGTGTATATGTATATATGTATGTAACAACAATTAATGAAGAGGTCACTTATTTGAAAAAGAGCAAGGAGGGGTATATGAGAGGATTTGAGGGAGGAAAGGGAAGGAAGAAATAATCTAATTATGTTATAATCTGAAAAAAATAAAAGAATAATTAAAATAGCGTTTAACAATGTTATCAATAAGGAATGATGTAATTACATCACCTAAATAACAGAGGCAATTAGAGATGGGAAAAAGAAAACCTGAGGACCATTCAAAAACAGTGGAAATGGTTTCCAAGGCAACATTCTAGTGCATTATAACTTCTCGGGCTTGTAAACACACACTGAGAGCCTGGGGTCACTTAGGTCTCACATCTCTCTGTGATGTGAGAAGAGATGAGTCCTGGACCAATTGTCTCTTAAGAAATTCACACATTCGCAATTCTGAGAAGTCATTTTGCTTGTCACCCTCAATGAGCTCTCTGTCAGGCAGCAGTTTGTTCTTCCTGTGTTTATTTTCCTAGGATGCTTGAAGTGATGAAAATCTTGAAAACTGTAACTAATTTCCTGAGTTTGTGGATGAGAAAAGCTGTATACAGCACCACTGAGAAGTTGGTGTGTCGTGATCAGTCATCGCCTGAACTAGTGCCTGACATTGTCCCCTTGCCTCTAAACCTAGGCAAAGATTCTACTAGAACCCCTTTTATGATGTTATGTATTCTTACATGCATTATAGCATGTCAGTGATCATCATTCTACTAGAAATATCACAATAAATTTACCAACTGGTTCAAGGGAGTAAACTAATCAGGCAGGTGTATAGACAGCCTCAGACTGCCTGTTCACAGAAAAAAGTGAGTCATCGCCTTTGTCAGAATTCTACACACGAGACAGATGCTCCAGCAGGGGTGACTTTGTTCTAATGGCCATACACATTTGCAGTTGGGCTATGGATATGATGTGTATATGCATAGACACACATTTGCAGTGGTTTGAAAGAAAATGGCCCCCAAAGGCAGTGGCACTATGAGGAGGTGTGGTCTTGTTGGAGGAAATGTGTCACTGTGGGATGGGCTTTGAGGTTTCTTTACTCAAACTTCACTCATTGTGACAGTGAACTTCCTGTTGCCCGTAAGATGTAGCACTCTCAGCGCCGGCACCCATCTGCCTGCATGCTGCCATGCTCCCCATCATGATGACAGTGGACTGAACCTCTGAAACTGTGAACAAGCCACCCCAATTAAATATTTCCTTTATGAGAGTTGCTGTGATCATGGGGTCTTTTAATAGCAATAAAAACCCCAACTAAGACACATTTATACAAATTTATAGGTACACAATTATAAATGAGAAAAGGAAATAACCTTAGTTCAATAAAGGGAAGAATGAAAAGCAGACTAATCATAAAGCTCGAAGCCGGGTAGACTACGTGCTCTTGCTATAAATATCAGCAGTACTACTTCTCACATAAACCGTAAGCTAAATTCTTTGCCTGGCAAATACTTTCCAATTGCCACAATCCTGTGTTATCAAAAATGATCTATTCCCTTCCCCCACACATAAATACCCTTCACAGTGGTAGCTAACTCCTCTGGATCATATTCTAATAGACCTAAACCTACACTGCCCTCAAATCCCACAAGGGCAAATTTTCAGGGATTCTTGTCTTCTAAATACTTTGACTTTGAGATTTCACTATACCATCACTTGACATTTGCTATTCCAAGCAGAGGTCTGGAGACAACTACGTCAACCATTATAAATGCATACACCAAGCCAGCCATGGATGTGAAGGCTGTTCACGACAGCTAGTTGGGAAGAGCACCAAAGACCATCAGATGGATGCTTTTGAAAAATTCCAATCCCAATACACTATAATGCTTAACATTCTACTTTCTTAATTTTTTGGCAAAATATTGAACTTACTGTCATTTTAGATTATAGTTTTTTTTCTTTTTATACAGATATATGTTCAGCTTTAGAAAGAAAAGAGAACACAAAAGATTCCTGCGATTACAGAAACTGGCCTCATGGACAGCTTTGTTAAAAGTAGAGTTCCACATGTTCTTCTTCACATATATACATATGACTATATATGTAAACAAAAACACATGAGGCCATATCATAATGTGTAGAAAAGAGACAGGAAAGTCGAAATGTAGGGGGATAAGCAAGGACTGAATGTAGGTAATAAACATGAGCCATGCAATAAAATATAAAGCTAACTATTTTTCTAGTTCTTCCTCTGTCATGGATTTTTTTTTGGTGGTGGATAAGTGTATAAAAACATATTCCACAGTGAAAGTGTAAAATCCAGTGTCAAGTGCCATTGCTTCGGATTTCCTATTTTAACTGTATAGAACGTGAATAGACACATTATTTGCAAGGTTTAAAATAATAAAGTTTATAAAATTTAAAATAAAAATCTGAAAACTAAAAAAAAAATTATCCCCAACATATAACATGGAAGAAGGGGTATCTTCAATGATTTTATCACTCTCAATCAGTGTAAGGAAAGCATAATGATGAAATTCCCCGCACGAGTTTCAGTTTTTCATCCTTAAGGCTGTTTTTGAACTGTATCTCCCCAAAAGATGCTGAAATCTGAATCTGAGAATATGGTCTTATTTGTAAACAGGGTCTTTGTAAGTGGTCGAGTGAAGATGACGTCATTAGAACGGGCCTGGAAGCCTGTGCTACTGCAGGGGGCGGGGGAAATCAGAGGGAAAGGCCCACGCGGGCCCCTGGCGTGTGACTCCTGGGTGTTTGTCTCATGCGGCAGGAGCTTGGGGATGCTCATAGACAACCTGCAGCAAGCCCGTCCCTTGAGGCATCAGGGCTGCTTGGCCCAGCCAACACCTTGGTTCCAGCCATTCTGTTTCAAGCCATTCAACTTGAAGTTACTTACGGGTTTGCTAGCAAAGCATTGCAGCCTCCCTGGCGTTACCTTTCTTTAGATGGCTAGACTCTCTTCCAGGGAGTCTGCTTGGAGGATTATCATTTAGATTCCCCCTTGGCAGTTAGTGCTATGAGACCATTTGCTTATGGGTAAATTATTTAATGCCATAAAATTTGGGAGCTGTTCTACTAGGGTTCTATTAACAATGGCTTGGCTGTGGTGAAACTACCATCTTTCATAAGACATCATAAGAAATGTCTTTAGCTAAGGAATAGCTTGTGGGATTTATAAATTTCCAGTAAGCATAACATCAATGAGTAGAATTGAGTTTTCAGAGGATGTTTTCTCACTTTGAACTAGCCCAACTCATCTTTTTTACCGGTACTAAAGGTAGCTACATGAATAATAAATGGACAGTTACTATGAATTATAAATGCGAACTAATGGAGGCAGATAGAGTTGAGTTGGATGTTAGTTCAGAGAAATGTCCCGACATTAAATGATGACTTGACTTCACTTTTACCTGGGATGCTATAATTCAAATCTACTGTTCCACGATGTTAAAACAGACTTAAGTTACAGGTGCGGACGACCATAGAAGAGGCCAGCACACTTCAATTTCTTTCAGATAGGTTGAAAAGAAATTCTCATTGTTAAATTAACATCCTTTCCTGAGCTTAAAAAGTCAACAAGCGTTCTCCCAATTCAGTTGTCTTCAGATAATGTTATTTTTTATCATTTGTGTTTATCATGCAGCATATTTAATGCAATGTAATATACATATTAACAACTCCAAAATGTAATGGAGTTTTTAATTCTTCTGCTTTTATATGCTGACATTTCTGTGTTTTAAGAATGTTTTGGTCAAGAATGTGGCTGGTTGCTTGTTATTACCAGCAGACATTCAACTTATTCCACTAAAACAATAGAAGTGACTAAAATTAATTGCTTTATATGCCTGTGAAGTTCAATAATAGATGAAAAAAGATTGGCATGGTAACATGACATTTTTTGTTCTTAATAAAACTTTCAAAAATTTATTATGATCCTTGCATATTACAAATACTCTAACTTGTAGTAGTTCCAAAAGCTCTAGGGGTAGGACTTATTTTTGCTGATTCTTCTTTCTCTTAAAACAAATGTGCATTGTGGTAACCAATTAACCCAAGCAGCTTAGCTCTTCATTTGTTATATTTGGGAAAGAGTGGGATTTTCCAAACAAAGCTGACCGGTACATGTGGTTCCCATCCTTTATTTCTTCCTTGACTAACGAAGATGAAAGATATTTACACAATGGGTCTGAGGAGAAAGCATTTTCTCAAAGATGCAGGATTAAAAGGGATACAGGAGGAGAGGGGAGTGTTCTACCACAAAAAGACAGCATCTCATTCTTTAGCACTAGCTACCCTGGATCTCACTATGCCGCCTATGCGGGCCTTCAGCTCATGGGTAATGCTCCTGCTTCACACTCCCGAGTACTGAGCCTAGAGGCATGAGCCACTATTCCTGACTAACATTTTGATTGCTACATCAAACAGCATAGAGCTTTCCAAAAGGGATGCCTATAAACAGCAGTATTTAGCCCATGTGTACATCATGTCTATCTGAACTAAGAAATTTGGGGTGGCTAAGTAATCAGGAACAGATTAGCATGAGGTGATAAAAAGGCTGCATCTGGGGATCATTCTAGTATGATTTGGATTTTTCTGATGCTCCCCAAAAGCCAAGTGCTAAGGTTTGGCCACCAGCCTATGAGTATGTTGAGAGATGGGTGATGCACAATCAGAGGAAGACAGGTAATTATGGGTAAGCACTTGAAGGAGAATCGGAACCCTAGCCCTTTATTCTTTCTCTCTGTTTCCTGGCTGGCAAGCCATGAACAGCTGTGCTCCATCAGGATCTCTACCATGACCCTCTGCCTCAGAAGAGCCCTCAGAACAATGGAGCCAAATGGGCTGTGGGCTAAAATTTCTGAAAAGAGAAGTCGAGGAAGACCTCTCCCCCTTTCGAACTGATCGTCTTGGGCGTTTCGTCACAGCAATGAGAAAAATGACTACACAGATTCGTTCTGCACCTTCAGCATCTATTCTACCTGTGTTACCAGCCATCGGCTGCCTGAGGCTAATTCGCTGCTGGTTAAAAAGGGGAATTCCCCTTCTGCCGTGACAACTTGAGACTGTGAAAATGACCGCCACTTGGAGTCAGGAAGCACTGTCTCGTTGCAAAGGATCGTTGGAGGTAGGCGGGCAGCTGCCTGTGGAAATTTGAGAGTAGCCTCTTGCTCCCACTCAGAAAGGATGGATGTTCTGGTAAACTATGCTGTTATCACCACACACAGGCAAAACAAATACCAAAGATGCTGTTCCGGAAGACCACACAGGAAACCAGTGTTGTCATAACTCATACCTGCTCTGAGGTTATGGTCTAGCAAGGTAAAGCCACAGTAGAGCTGACGTCATTGCTTCACCGCACACTCTAGCAAGACCCTGATGCTTTCCCATCGCTTCACCTAGAACGGTACCATGCAATTTGTGATCCGGATGTGGGGATTAGGACTCTGAGTCTAAGCATTTTAATAAGTTGCTGGTGAATTTTCAGATATTTTTCACATTTATTTATTGGAGGGGGGAGCATGTGTAGTGGTTTGAATAAGAATGTCCCCCATAGGCTCCTATATTTAATGCTTACTCACCAGGGAGTGGCACAGTTGAAAGGATCAGAAAGAATAAGAGGAGTGACCTTGTTTGCAGAAGTGTGCCACTGGGAGTGGTTTTGAGGTTTCAAAAATCCATGCAAGCCCAGAATCTCTCTTTCTCTCTCTCTCTCTCTCTCTCTCTCTCTCACTCACTCTCACTCTCTCTCTCCCTCCCCCCCCCTCTCTCTTTCTCCCTACAGATCAGAATGCAAAAATCTCAGCTACTTCTCCGGCACCATGTCTGCATGCCTCCACGCTCGCCACCATGATGATAATGAGCCCACCACAGTTAAAATGTTCTCTCTTATAATAATCGCTTTAGTCATGATGTTCCTTCCCAGCATCAGAACAGTGACTAAGATAGGGGCATATCCATGGTGCACAGGTGAAGGTCAGAAGACAACTTAAGGGGGCCAGTTTTCTCCTTACCTCATGTGAGTGCCGGGGATCAAACTCAGGTCATCAGACTCAATGGCAAATAGTTTACCTGCTGAACCATTGTGCCGGTCCTCTCCAGGCAAAGTTTAATGTTCCCTGTGAGAACTAAGTCCCTGGACTGACTCAGGTTTCCCAATCCCCACAAAGATGTTTTATTACTAATACATAAGTTTCGTGGAACGGGAGCCAAAGCATTACATTTCCTGCTCTGATCCACGCCCTGATCACCTGAGACGCCCCCCGCCCCCCGTACCTTCATCAGCATGCAGGAGGGCCCTACTTCCTCACTTCTCCATATGGGACTCGAAACTCTGCTCTGACCCCAGTCTGAGCTTTAAAGGAGGGATCACATTTCTATAAATTTGTCTTTTCTTTGGCTCCAGTTTTACTGTAAAGGAAAAAAAAAAAAAAAACCTTTGAAGCATAAGGTACTGGAAATAATGGGCATTGTACTTGCACTAAACGTGATTCCTTTTCCTTCTTTCTGCGCTGGGACTAGCCCACACGCTGACAAGTGAGTGTCGCAACCCAGCACAGAGATTTCCACATTACATACAAATAAAGAAATGAAGCACAATGAGCTGTGAGAGGAAAACGGACACGTCTGTGTGCACGTCCTACCATGTGTTCTTCTGCTTTCCTGGCTTTCCTTTAGGACCGCCAGCAGGAAAGTGCAGGGGTTCCTTTATAAAGATGACTATGGAAAGTAAAGAAAACAAGCATCTTAGTCCAGCATCCAGCACAAAGCGAGGGTTCCGTAAGTCCTAGCTGGAAAGAAATAGACAAGGTCATTCTGACTACATGCCCAGAGCTTAAAAAAAATTCTTTTAATTAATTTGCTCAGAGACTGACTTTCTGCAGCCGGAGAGATGCTCAGCAGCCGAGAGTGCTGACTGTGTAATAGCGAAGAGTGCAGTTCGGATGCCAGCGCCCACTGACAAGGGGCACATCCTGCCCGTGTCCTTAGCAGCAGCTCTGAGGAGGGCAGAGGCGAGAGGAGGTCTCAGGGAGAGACCCCACGTCAAAGCAATACGTGGAGTGGTAGAAAAGGACATCCAGTTGCCCTCTTCCGGCCTTCAAATGAAGGACACATGGGGCCATATGCACACACACACACACACACACACACACACGCACGCACGCACACACACAGACACACACACACACGTGCGTACACTCAGAGACACGGCATAAAAACACACAAATAAACAAATCTTTTTTTTTTTTTGGAAAAAGAAAACACCCTGCTTTTCTCTACATGAAGAAACCCAAAGCTCTAACAGTTAAGAGTCTTACCCAATGTTTACTGTGTCGGAGCCACACAATGCTTTCTAAAGAATAATCCCATAGTCTTTCATTGTTTTACAGTATTCTTGTCCAAGCCCTGAAATGTGTGGGAATAAGAAAGCTATAAGATTCAGAGCATGCCAGACGTCTGGAAAGCTTGGATTATAGCTAAACAGACTTTCAGGAGTGAGCAACAGAGCCCAGGGCTTAGGTTATCAAGGTTGGGTCCTGTAAGAGGGATTCGGGTGTTACATAGTCAGTCTTTCCTGTGTTTGTTACTTATCTTGGGTGGCTGCTTCTGTTTCTCTTATATTTTGTAAACCTAAACACAACCACATTTGAGATTTTAGATGCTAAACACTAGCTATGAATCTAAAGGCACTGAAAAATATTATAATTCCTCTCCAAAGAGTGTCTCAAAGACAAACTATTCTCTTCACTAAGACTATGACACTGGAAGTTCCTTATGTGTTTGAAAGGCGAAATAGATTGCCACAATATTTTAACTTTGAATTCCTTTTTTACTGCGTTTCGAAGGGGAGTTTGTCATTTCTTATCTACTAATTTCTGAATAATTCTCTACTATTTCTATTTATAAAAGTAGGAATAATAATAAAAAGCTGCCAATGATTGCTAGACACAACACATTTTTTTAAATGGTCTTAGAGTAAATGAGGTAATAGCGGAGCTCTTTGCTTGACATCATCCCGATTTTTTTCACAGCCACATTGGCATTCTCCCCATGAATCACGAGTGCAGCGATGACTTCATTCTCCAGGATGAAGAATAATTGATCTCAACCTTCGTATCACTCTCCTTTAACTTGAAGCACTAACTCAATTGAAGGCAGAGATAAATAAAATTTCTGTGAGAAAGGAGTGACATTGGGAAAGGTTACCTCCAAGGGCCAGAAGCACACACTTCAGGAGATTTATGAAACTCCTGTTATAGAGAGTGTCATTGAAAAATTTTTGTTCTACTAGGAGATAGTCCATTTATTCTTTCTTTCCCAGTTGTTATATAAAATGCAAATTTAATACTAAATGCAAACCCCAACACATCGGACGGAGTAAAGCACTGTGTAAAGGTATTTTTACATAATAATGTAAAGATTATTCTTTGCATTCAAGTGATTAATGTGATTCTTTTGCTGCCACAAAGCTGAGATGCCCTAGTAACCTTTGCTAAAGTTGACTATTAATTCCAATTCTCCACAAGGGACACGCACAGCTTAAGTAATGGTTTGCTGAAGGTTTCACTTGACTCTCGCTGCCTCCTTAGTTACTGAGGCAGTTCCTGTTCCGTCCCCTTCTTTCCTTTGTTCTTCACTCCCTGGTGTTATTTACCATAGGGCGCCCCAGAACATAACTGTCTTTGTATTTTGGCCTGAGAATTTTGCCATGCTTTAAAGTCAACAATGGCAGCGAGGCAAACATTCACCACAGCTTTCCAAATCCAGGTCTGTAGAGCTAAGAAAGTTTGCTGGGACTCATCTTGCATTTAATAGTTCCCTTTCGCAAACTAGTGGCTAGCAAATGTATGTTTTTCTTTACTTTTCTTTTGTATGCAGGGAGCATTATCAAGACCAGCTAATACAGACAACAGACACAGACACCCACTACCATGCCTAATTCTGTCAATGTGTGTGGGGAGTGTGAATACACAGAACACACACACACGCGCACACACACACACACACACACACACACACACACACACACACACACCGTGGCCGGATAGACCTTTAGACCTTATCCAGAGACTAGAGCTGAGCAGCTATCACAGCTACTATCCCCATGACAATCGTCACACGATGCACGCTTTGTAAACTGACACTTACTGTACAAATGGATGCACTTTACTAGTTATGTGGCTACCACACCACAGTGCAAACCCATAACCCCTTTCTCTTGCCTCCAGGTACACAGATACTGTCCCCAGGCCAGGTTGCCTCCGTGCCAGTCCTCAGTTGCCACCTCTGCCGGGACACCACTCACCTTGACTACAATCGCAGTAGCTCCAGTCCACTTTGCCCTGGGCATTCCGATAGAAGCACCAAGGTCTGCCCGCGCCGTCGGGGCTTCTACAGAAGTTGTGTGGCTGCCCTCGCAGCTCAGCCCAGCTAGCCGGGGGCGACCGCTCCAAGAAGGGCGGCACCTCTGTCCAGTGCAGACACGGGACGCCGAGGTCGGTGGTGTTGCCCCACAGCTCTCCTGCCCCGCAGCCGCGTGGGAGCCTCGGGGGCGTGTGCCGGGCGGTGAGGACCTGCGGGCGCTGGGCAGCTGGTACCCGCGGCGGGAGTGGGAATCGCAGGGTCCTCGGTGGCCGCGAGCTGGGAAGGTAGTGCGAGTGTTGGGGACGCGGTGGGGACGTTTGCGGGCGGTGCAGGGGCGAGTTCGAGGCGGGATCAACGCTGGCCACTGCGGGCAGTGCCCCTAAAATCACAGCTAGCACGCAGCGGGCGAGCGCCATGGCTGCAGCGCCGAGTGTGGTCCATGCTAGGCTCCGGGTCCCCGAGGAGGGGGCGGGGCGGGGCCGGCAGAGTCCTAGAGCCCCCTCCCACGCTCGCACCGCCGCCCTGCTGTCCCGGCCCCGGGGGCGGCTAGAGGACCGGACGGAACCCCAAGGGTCGGCCCCTGGAGCAAAGGCTGGAGCGCCAGGGACGACTCTGTCGCTGGCTATGAGCGCTGTTGTCCGGAACCCGACCTCCACCCCGCCCTCGGTTGTCAGCCCGAGGCTCAGAGTGGGGCAAGGAACTCCGCGGAGCTCTTGGTGCCAATGCGGGGGACGGTCTAGGCTGCCGGTGCCAGGAGGCACGCACCACAGCCCTGTCTGGCGGCTCCAGCCTGGCACCCGTCCCTCCCACTCTCGGTCGTCCTGTCTGTGTTTTGCAATCTCTGAAATGTGGATGGAATTAGATGCACCTTTCAGCCTTGGCAACTAACAGGATAGAAGTTATCGAAACTCCCAAGGAGTGATAAAACCAATTTGCTGAACTGAGTTCTTTAAGGGCGATGGCACGACTCACTGGGCTTGAGTTTCCAAGCTTAGTACTGCTCCCCCAGTGAACATTAGCGGAAATTAAATGCCCCGGCAGACCCAGCAAAAGGAGCTTGAGCCCTGCTCCTTCCTGCCTCCCACTTTCCTTCAGAAACCCTGGACACCAGTTGTTCAGTTTTTATAGGGAGTCATCCTGATCTCCATCCTCCACAGAAGCTGCATCCCCGTGCCACCTGCCTCCTGCCCGCAGGGCAGGGACTTAAATTAAGCCTCTTGATTTGCGCCTCAGGCGAGAGCTGAATTTCTTCAACCTAGCTTCAAAGTAGACTCTGCTTGTGGGCGATGTGACAGCTTTTTCATGTGGTTCAGTACACCCCATCCAATAGCCCCCCTGTGCCACTCCCAAGTCTGTTGGTTTGGGACTTTAAGCCTTAGCTGGGGCTGGACTTTTAAGAATTCACCTGGCTCTTGACTAGGCCACTAAGTTAAATAAGAAACCGGAAGCAGGGGCTGAAGATGACAAGCTTGCTTTCTGAAATGATTATGTTTCTGCGACGAAGGAATTCTGTTCCGCAATGTGACACAATCTGAGGAAAACATAAACGAAATTTAAATGCCTATTGTTAAACCCTAGGTTTCCGCCACTACCTGGGATCCCTGCACCGAGCTTTGGAATCCAGTTTCATTTAATATTTGGTGAGTCATTTTACTGTGTAAAATAAGTATTAAGAAGCCAGAGTGAGTGAGTGTGTCAAATCTTTATTCAATATTCTTAATTCAAGATGGTTTAATTAATTATTTTGATTTTTCCACTAATATTTTTCTGGCTCTGAGAGCATAGTTAAGATTGTATTTATTCAGGTTTTTTGTTGTTGTTGTTGTTTTGTTTTGTTGTTATTGTTGTTTTGTTTTTGTTTTGTTTTAGTTTCTTGAGACAGGCTTTCTCTCAGCCCTGGCTGTTCTGAAAAACACACTGTAGACCAAGCTGGCCTCGAACCTTCAGAGATCTGCCTGCCTCTGCCTCTGGGATGAAATGCATATGCCACCACCATCTGGTAAGACTCTACTTGTGAAAGACAGTAAGATAATACCTATCTGAACTTGGTCACTTCGGTTATTGTAGTAGAGCCTACAGAGCCAGTCACAGACCTTTCATGGTAGAAAACAGTTCGAATCCAGGTCAGCCCTCTTCTTTTCCAGCTGTCTCTTCCAGTTTGAGCAATTTGTGATGTCCCAGGGAGTAGCTGTCTTGGCCTCTAGACTGCCTTCCTTGGGCCCCAGTCTCCTCTCTTCCCTCCATGACTTCTACAACCACGGATGCCACACTTCCTAAAAACAGAGCGATAAATTGACCACCACACATCTCTTGTGCACCTTGCAGACAGGCAAACAATGGGAAAAAAGTGTGAAGATGACCCAGTGAATAAAGTGTTTGCACCTCTCCCACAAGTCTGAAGGTGTGAGTTTGGAACCCCACATGAAAAGGGACAGGGTAGAGCCCATCTGAAATCTGGGACCAATGGCGGGAGGCGGGGGGCGTGGAAGTTCCTAGGCCAGCAGCAAGTCTAGGGTTGGGATGGGGGGGCAAGAGAGCAAATCTCAAACAAAGTAAAAGGAAGGTCTGAGGTTGTCTGCTCACCTCCAAACACAAGCTATGACACACACACATGTATGCACAGCTGCACGCACGTGCACACGTATACACACAAACACACACACACACACACACACACACACACACATCATGCATGTAGAGATAACGAGTTAAGAAGGTTGTTGGAAGTCAGCTCCAGAGCACAGAGCCTTGGGCAGTCAGGCCTGTCTTCCAGCTTACTGTCCCAAAGAGGAATTAACGTTTTTCCTTACATTTAACCTTATAAAAATCGACACACATAGAGCAGAGTTACCCGTAGGAAAAACCACATCTGGATTTCATAGCTTCGGTTTTAAAGCCTACCTTTCTTAGAAAATAAAATGGCATCTGTGTAATTGGAGCGTGGATTGAGGGCCTCAATTGGGGTTTTGCCTTCTGTTTCACAGGCAAAGTATGGTTTACCAGTCTGTTCTTTGTGGAGTACACTACCCCTGCTAGTGTTCTCTCTTTCTCTTGTCATCCTTGTTGCCACAGACACGCATATAACTGGGATTTCCGCGTCCCAAACTCATTCCTGAAATGCATCCCGATCCTCCATCTCTGCCAGGCCAGACCCTAACTGCATCTTCCACAGATTCCTGTCACCCTCTGTCTCAGATATTAACGCTAGAGAGAAGAGCGGCCAGCAACCCTGTCAGGACTTCCTGATCACCTTTTCTCTGCCTTCTGTTCCTCTCAGCACAAAGGAACCGGAGCACACATGTCCTCTCCCAGGCTTGCTCCACTGCCACACTGGAAAGCTCACTCCCAGGCATGCTCCACCGCCACACTGGAAAGCTCACTCCCAGGCATGCTCCACCGCCACACTGGAAAGCTCACAGTGGCCGCCTAATCCTCCTTTGTCACCTCCAGTCCCATCAAGTAAACACATTGATTTGTGGCTAAAGAATTCAGATTGCTTCATTTCAAAGGCTGCTGTGGCTGAGAAGCAGAATCCTCACGAGAACCCCAGCAAACTGGAGAAAGGGAATCTCTGCTAGCGCGGAGATGGTTGGCAGAGTAGAGGGCCATGGGCACACCTACATCCACATCTCTTCAGGGTCCCTGGTAATTTCTCTGCACACGTTTGACTTCATGGTGACTTGTGGAATCATTTTACATCACGTTTTGCTAAACGGGTTTGTAGCATTTGATTTGGAAACACAACCAATATGTATATTATGTTTACAGCTACCAACATAAATGTATAAAATAACTTCTGGGTAAGGGCCATTAACGAGTCAAATAGTGCCTGTATTTTAAAAAGCTTACAGCTTTCAAACAGAAGGTGTAAAAACACTGTTTACTTTTACAACCCCACGTACAAAAAGCGTATTAGGAAAACAGTGGGTATTACTCACCCATATTTTAAAAAATCAATATCAGGGCCTGCCTTGGGGCTCTGGGAGATCTGAAACTAAAAGGCATTGTCAGTGAAAATACAGTTACACGAATCCATAATGTTTAACTAAAAACTTAAATAGGAATAATAAAGCAGTGATGTGGAGTGTAAGTGAGGAATCATCATAATTGACAGTATGGTTGGGGCAGAAGCCTGTTGTCTGGAAGTCTGGCGATGGAGGTCTGTGCCTCTTCCCTGTATCAGTCTCTGTCTTCTTTGCTCGCCCTAAGCCATGATGGCATAGAAGATCAAAGACAGGCACGCCAGTGCAGATGACCTGCAGACTTTAAACAGCCGGCTCAAGGGGGACGAGAAGGCTCTGCCTGCTTCATTGATTCACGCTGCATGTGAGTCTCTCGGTCTCATCTTCTTGTTAAGGTTGAGTTTTATAACACAGAATGAGATGGTTTTTATGTCTGAGTTTCCATTGAACATTTATTGGAATTTCATCCTCTACGGATGTTGATTCTACAAACGTGCATTTAGAACTACCCAAATTGTTTATACAAATAGATGAGGAATACAAATTACTTTTGCCATGGACTTAATCCTGTGCTCGGTCTGGCTGAAGTCATTGATACTGGAACACTGGACACTCCACCTCGCTTCTTTAATCCGAAAGTTCCTTGTCTATAGAAAGGGAATGGCAGGAGCATTTACAAGTTAGCCCCGGGAAAAGCGTTCGGATGATTAATCTCCCTTCCTTTCAACAGTTTTGTCTGTCCATGCAGTCCAATCAAACACTCAGGGTTTCACGTAAAATGTTTCACCTGAGGAATTTGCCCAAGGACAAAGAGCAGTTTCAAATCATATCGCTGCTCCTCCCCCCCACCCCACCCCAAACACACACCACGTGCCTTCCAGTCGCAAGTAAACTGAACACTCGTGAGCAGGTAAAGGGATGGCAGGAAAAGCAGCAACCAAATCACTGGCCGGAGATCTGGGAATTGCAAGAACTCAGCTCTGAAAGGGGCTTAGGGTACCAACTTCCGGTCACAGGAGCAAGCCTTTCCAGAACTCCAGACAGATGGACTGCCACCTCTTTCTTAAAAGCTGAGCATGGGGAAGTGCCTACTTGGAAGCCAGCTCACTCCCTCTCCAGAACAGTGTTGACTTCTGCAGAGCGAGAAGTGGCCTTCAGGTTGAAGCCAGTGCTATCTCATTGGGATTCTGCTCACACTGTGAGTGCAGAGTCGCTACGTGGTTTCGGGTTCAGCCTACATGGACCTGTGTGAACTAAGGCTCAAGTCCCTGTTGTCTATTGGCATCTTGGCCTTCAGAGGCCTTCAGAGGCTCTGCTTGCCCCTGTTCTTCTCCTACTCAAGGATCGATTTCAGGAAGACACAGGAACATTAGCTATTTCACACACTTAGGTCCCAGGAGAGGATTTACTGTGTGAGGTATAGATAAGTCTGTGCGATTTAGTGTGGCTTTTTAGTATTTCTTTCTGTTCATCTTCGAAATCTTCAGAGCCATAAATACAGCTGAGATTAGAACTGGGTTGAGATGAATGGGAGAAAGAGAAGCTATGTATGCATTGTTAGGCATGCTGGTTTTCCTGAAGAAGGAGTCTCCTTCAGAGAACCCCCAGGTGGTCGTAAGAGGTTATATTTGCCCTGGAACCAGTGAGGTGAAGATTGGGGAGTGGAAGTTGGAATTCAGAGACTTCCTGAGTATGCATCCATCAACCTCTCCAGACATATCTGGGCTGGGAAGTGGCAAGAACAACTCCCTGCTACAAATTCATAAGGATAAGTTCTATCGTTGGAACCAGATACCAGGCAGATGGCTACCACTAAGGTACTTAAAGGAACTCGTGCTTTCTTAGGTAAAGACGTCATCTTCCGTCTACCGTTCTTGTCTTCATACCATATGCTAGACTCTCGCTGCTGCCTAAACCCAAGCATGTCAGTATCCTCAGTAATCCATAACTCATGGAATTAAACTCTTCAGGAAGTGAGGATTTGATTGGAAGCAGTGCCCTTTCTTACAGATACCGTACTATAGATGTGCTGACTTTTTGCATTCATATAACATTTAGGAGACACAAAATTACCTAAAACCTTGTTAACCTGACAAAATCTGCATATCCTTTAAAGCTCTACTCAAGCTGAGACACTTCCCGTCACCGGATTCTCTTCTTGAAATACGTGCTAGGACGGCATGCTGTGTTTATTCCCAACCCTAGTGTCTCTGTCCCAGAGCTAACCCTGCTGCAGCTTCCTCGGTGGGAAGAAACATTCATTTCAGAGTGCACGGCTCTCGTGTCAGCTGAGATCGTCCAGTAAAAGTGAATGATATTCCCTTCATGCCTTATGGGCCAGTAGTGTCCTATCCACAAAAAATATCAAAAGTCAGCAGCCAACACGATGGGTGTGCAAGGCAAGTGCATTTCATTTGCTTGCTGGAAATGCATGCATTATTTAACCAGCCAGGTGTAGTCGTACGCACCTTAGTTCCAGCATTCAAGAGATAGAAGCGGGAGGACCAGGTTCAAGACCAGCGCTGGCTACATAGTGAGTTTGAGGTCAACACGGTTTATCTGAGATCCTGTCTCCAAAACACAAATAATAGTAATAGTAACAATAGAGGAAAAAAACGCAGCTTGCCCATAAAATTAGAGATGGCTAGCTTTCTTAGATATCAGAATGGTTTTGGCTATAAGCAAAATAAGTTTGGACTCAAAATGTATCTACAACAAGGTATTTGGAAGGACTTACATGGTCTCACACAAGATGAAGTCTTAAGTGTCCTTGAATTGATTGCTCTATGTCTGAATGTGCTATTGGGGTCTGGCTCCTTTTTGTTTTTCTTGCTGCTTGGCCTGTTAATGTTGGTGTCACTCTCTAATGGCACAAAGAGATTATATCTAGATGGAGCCTCTGTTCAGAAAAGGAGAAAACGGTTGCTTTTTGACCTTTCTTTTAGGAGAAAAAAAAAATCTATTCCGGAAGCTTGCTAAGGATAATTTTTTTTTTCGAAGATTTCTGGGAAGGCTTACACAGGAACTCACGAGAGGTCAAAGTGCAGAAACCCAGTGCCTGTGCTGTGCTCAGCCATAAATAGTGCATCTGCTTCATACTCCCTCTCTCCAAGGCTCGGGGCCATCGTGGAAGAGGGAGTGGAAAGATTATCAGACACAGAGGTCAGGGAGGACCTAGGGGAAACAGGGACGAGTACACAAGTGGTTACACGCACCAGATCAAGCCAGTCAGCATCCCAGCAGAGAGCAAAGCCACCGATACTTGACGGCTGCTATGGGAGGAAAAGGCAGCTTTCTTAAAGGGCACGGCCCCTGTTATCCTGACCAAGCTCCAGTGGATGGCTCCATACTGATGAGCGTATGAGCAACCCAAATTGGACTGGGTGAGTTGTTGGGGAAAAGAACATGAAATTTGGAGGGATGTTAGGCGTTGGGGGGATGGGTCTTAGGGGAGTGGGGGATGAGTGTGATCAAAATACACCGCACACATGTATGAAATTCTCAAGGAAGTCACAACATACTACATTACTTTACAAAGAAAGGTGCTCTAGATAGGGTTTGAGGCATGCGCTTGGTGAGGAGAGGGTTTGTCACACAAGACGAGGGCCTGAGTGCAGATCCCTAGAGCAGCAAAAAGATGAAGGGAATAAATGTGTAAGCACTCCTGTGGCAAGATGGGTGGCAAAGAACAGAGCATCCCTCTTCCCGAGAATCTTACAGGCCTCGAGCTCAGGGCAACCAAAAACAAAGTGAGAGAGCCTGTCTCAAAGAAGGTGAAAGCCGTCCTTCAGTCGGAGGCCCACATTGGAGCAACGGATTGAGCCCCCCGAGGTCCGGAGGGGGAGCGGAAGGAGGAGGAACATGAAAGACGAAATCAGTACTGCGAGGGATGCTATCACCCACTGATACAAGGGAACGGATCTGATGAGAATTTACCAGGGCCAGTCGGACTGGGACTGAACGAGGACGTGATCTAGCCAGATTCTCGGAATTTGGCCGGATTCTCTGACTGTGGCTGGCCCGGGGTCTTTCTGAAAAGCCATTGACTATGACACTGGGACCTGTTTCCTCTGCATATGCTGGATTTTGGGGATCCAGTCTGTTTGGACGCTCGCCTTCCTGGACTTGGAGGGAGGGGGAGGGAGCTGGAGCTTCCCACAGGGCAGGAAACCCTGACTGCCCTGGGGGACGGAGGGGAAGGAGGGGGGGAGTGGGGGGAGTGGGAGGGTGTTGGGAGGGGGGGCGGAAATGGAAACTTTTATAATTTAATAAAATTTACTAAAAAAAAAAAAAAAAAAAAACAAAGAAGGTGAAAGATGAGGACCAAGACCCAAGCCTGTCACGTGACCTCCACAGACACACAGACAGACTCACCGGGACATGCTAATGTCTGCACACAAATAGACATACCACTAAAAACTTTAAAATAAATTTTATGGAACATACTGTGTTTAGCTAGAGGTGGCGGTGTGTGTCTATAATCCCAGTACAGGGGAAGCTGAGCCAGAAGGATTGCTATGAATTTGAGGGCAGCCTGGGCAACATGGTGAATACTAAGCAAGCCTGGGCTACAGTCTAAGATCCTGTCACAAAAAAGTAATAAAAAATGTTAAGATACGGTATTTATAGTATGACCATTAGAGTTTTCCAAATACTAAATACGTTATGAGTACATTGTCAGTTAATCTTTTTAAACAGAGAGCAAGCTTCAAGCACAATTGTATCATTTGTTTTGTTTTATTAGCAGAGTTAGTCTGTTGTTTGTCCAGATGCAATAAAACAAACGGTTTTATCAATGAAATCAGGGGTCTAGACTCTTTGTAGAATACTAAAAAAACTCCAGGACAGCTATGGCTACAGTGAAACATAGACAGCTTAACAGTTGTCTGATAAAACTTAATGTGTCACTTAGTCTGGAGCTGTAACCATTACACAAGGACAGAAAACCAAAAGAAATCATGCAAGGGTGAGATTTCAGTCATCCCTGAACTGTCCCCAGGGAGCAGGAATTGGGGCAAGGAAGATGTCACCCTTTTTAAAGTTATCTGTAGTAGAATAATAGCAAAGACAAAATAAAACAGGACAGCCGTGCTTTAATTGGGCGAGACTGATATCTACTCTGCAAAGCAAACCATCCTCTGTATTTTGCCACACCGCCCTTTCCAGTCTAAAACCCCTGCCACCCTCAGTTTTGCTTCCCTGTGTATCTGTCCTCAAATAAAAACTTCCCACGTATCAAGGGCTCACATTTATACACAGCGCCGTTGTAACAACCAGAAAGAAAATCTGCCAGTAAAGATGAAATCATAATAAAATTGTTTTCTTCTCTGGGTTAAAAAACTTACATTGTGAAGGATGTATCCCTTACTGACTTGGTACGGGTTTTAAACTTACCGGTACTGTTTGCAGCCGAGGTAAGGATGCTACAGCCTCGGCCTGGAAACCTCTGTCTTGGAAATTCTACTCAGTATGAAAGGCTTCTGCATAGGACACAATGGTCCTACATCAGTGTCAGATGGTCTCTGGAAGACTACGGTCAACCAAGACAGACTTGGCACATGATGCTGCCATGTTCCTGGACACACAGCTGAGGCTGAGCAGCTGGTTTGACGCTAAATGCTAGCTAGCTAGGTTCTAACAAGTAATTACTAGTAAAGGTTTCACATGTGAAGGAACTGCCATGCTACACATAAGCTCCTGGAAGGCGTCTGCAGTAATATTTTAAGTGAATTATTTTGAAGAATCACCAATAAGAATGAATGACTTAATCATTGGGGCATCTCTAAAACAACAGGGTTCATAATTGATAGGGGAGTTCAGCCAATCACATTCTGTCCGTGGGGCGTGTTGCCCTAAGGCAAAAATTTACCTATAAACCAGGCAGGTACGCTTCCCTGCGCTCTCTTGCTTGGCTCCTGCGTTCAGGATGGACCGTTGGGACTCTGGTGTAAGTTTTCCTTCTGTTTATTAAAGCTGTAGCTTTTGTATTAAGCTTGTCTGGCTGATCTTTAATTACCGATCGACCTCGCCTCTTCACATAATCATGAAAGTAGAAGGAAACACATTGAAAGGAGCCCAGATCTTCTAAGTGAAGACTTTAAAGTGCTAAAGTATTGAAAATCCAACCTGCTGAGTCAAATTGTGTTACATAGACGCATACATACACACGGACGTGCACACACACACACACACACACACACACACACACAAACGGTTTCAGGGATGACTGCGTTGGGTCTGACAACCAATAAGGGGGCATTCCCTGGGAGAGGCTGGTTCTCCTCCCATATACATATTATGTATGTACAAATGTAATAATCAAAGCAAAAGAGGTTTTCAGCTTCAGGGTGTGGAGGTATTGGTAGAAGTTGAGGGAGGGTACCTCGGAGCTGCTGGAGGAAAGGGAGGAGGGAAAATGGTGTGATTCTGCTTTAACTAAAAGCATATTTAAAAGAAATGAAAATGCAGAATTTTTACATGAACAATTTATATCACTTTTGTGTTAGCAGAAACCAAAATTATAAGTCTTTGAAAAAACTACCGAAATCACAAAAACCTCAGCAAGGTACATTTTAAAAACATGATTCTCAGTTTTGTTTGTGATAGAGGACTGTCTTCAGAAGCTATGGTTTCTTTTTTTTTTTTACTTCGTGATGTTCTAATACTTTTATTTCCCAATTAAATCTGGTAACGATCACTAAGCGAGAGCAGAGCATAAAAATGCCTGGAATATGCAGCCCTGCCCTGCGGTGGCCTCCATTTGACTCCAGTGTGATGACATTTCATCCCGAAGGCCTTTGCTCAGGTGATCAGATGCACTGTTACCTGGGATGAAGCTCCTTAAGGGTCTCATTGGGTAGTGAACTGATTTATATATTTACATTGTGTAGATGTTTAGACTTATGTATAAGACTAGATTTATCAGATTCACATATCCGATTATTTACTTTTCTATATTTACTTAAATATCTAAATGATTTATTTAGGTGTCTACTTAAATATCCTATTGATTTCTGAATTCTCAGTGTGTAGTGCACATTTCTCAGCAACCGTGTCTCACTGACTCTACCTCCTGCCTCCATCTCTCAGGTGTCTTCAGTCAGTGGATTAATGAGCACGGGAGAGGACTGGCTGATAAACGCATAGACCTCAGTAGGTTTTCTCCTACCAGTTTATTAGATCTTCTTGGGAAATACTGATAAAAACAAAGGAAAGTTTCTTGAAAATCTTGTGTTTTGTTCTAAGCATCCATTTTCTACTACATTCTTTCCCCAAGGCCCTCAGCAAATGTGCTGGATGAGCAATTCTGGAAGCAATGGGCCAGATGGACTGTAACACACACACACACACATGCACGCACACACACACGCATGCACACACACACAAGAAATTGAGGAAAAGTTAGAAGCTAAGTGTATTAGTCAGGACTCTCTAGAGTCACAAAACTTATGGAATGAATCTCTCATATATGTACAACATATATACATAATACAAATACATGTACATACATACATACACACACACACACACACACACACACACACACATATATATATATATATATATATAGAGAGAGAGAGAGAGAGAGAGAGAGATTGGATTCATTGGCGTGACTTACAGACTGCTGTTCAATGGCTAGCTATGAACAGAGAGCCCAGGCATCTAATAATTGCTCAGTCCCATGAAGTTGGGCATCTCAGCTGGTCTTGAAGTAGGATCCAATGCCAGTGAAGGAATGGATTGCTAGCAAGGGGAAGGTAAGTAGGCAAACAACAGAAGCTGCCTTCCTTCTCCTATGTCCTTACATAGACTTACAGCAGGAGGTATGGTACAGATTTGAGGTATGTCTTCTGCTCTCAAGATTTGGATTAAAGGGGTGTGCCTTCCTAAATCAAAAGTCCTGAATTTAAGTGGATTCACCCACTTAAAACCAAGCAGAAAATCCCTCAAAATTGTGCCCTCCATTTCTGGATTGCAGTTCATTCCAGATCCAGTCAAGGTGACAACCGAGAAGAGCCATCACACTAAGGGAAAGTAGGGGAAACTGCAGAAAATTGGAAGAATTTTCCAAGTGAGGGAAAAAAATCATTGAACTTCCTAAGGGTTTTACAGTGATAGGGCAGAAACCGGACAAAGACTAAGGCAGTGTCTGTTGGGATGTGTGAGTTCTCTGAACTATCACGGGCTGAGCCAATGGAGGGCTCACATCCTGAACACGTGCCCCATCCCTGGGCCACCTAGGGAAATGATGGCAGCTGTTTATGTGCAGTACCCAGTTAGAGATGATTGAAGCCTGCCTCTGTTCACCCTTGGCTCTCCTTTTGTTTGTCTTGACCTTGACACCGCTGCAGCAGTCAGCAGCCTTGCAGGGATCCCAATCACTGCTAACTGTGCTAAGCATTCCCTGTTCTCACAGGCACCAAGTAGCCCCAGTGCTGTGGACTATCCCCTTGTCTGTGGGACGGCCTGGAATCTGCTTCCTAAAATAGGAAGCGTTCATTAGGCGCCATCCTTACCTACAAGCTGTAATTATAATCCATCATAATTAGCTGCCTTGGAAGCAAGGCTGTGTGGAAGGACGATCGAGTCTTGCACTCGTGTCTTGAATGCTATGAGGTAGGGAAGATGACTGCTCTGCTGTCTGGCCCAGACTTTGGTCTCCCTCTCATCTGTCTGGTTGATTAGCTCCATCTCCAAGGCCTTTTGTTTATCTTCCCTGGTGCCTTGGACCTTTCTGTGTGTTCTATTTTAGTTGCTGTAACAAACACCAAAACCAAAAGCAACTTGGAGAGGAAAGGGTTTATTTCAACTAACACTTTCAGGTAAACAGTCCATCACTGAGGAAAGTCAGGGCAGAAGCTAAGGGTAGGAACCTGGAGACGGGGATTGAAGCAGAGGCCACGGGGAAGTGCCGCTCACTGGTTTGTTCTTCCTGCCTTGCTCAGCCTGCTTCTTATACAACCCAGGACCACCCGCCCAGGGGTGGCACCGTCCACAGTGGCCTGCCATCCTATCTGTGATTAATCCAGAAGATGCTGTGCATGTCAATGTGTGCCTTTAATTCTAGCACTCAGGAGGCAAAGGCAGGAGGATCTCTGTTAGTTCAAGGCCAACCTGTTTGATATATTGAGTTTCAGGCCAATGTGGCTACATTGTGTGTGTGTGCATGTGTGTGTGTGTGTGTGTGTGTGTGTGTGTGTGAGAGAGAGAGAGAGAGAGAGAGAGAGAGAGAGAGAGAGAGAGAGAGGTGGGGGGCATGAACAGAACAGAATGAAACATAATGCTTCACAGACACACCAACAGGCCAATCTAACGGGAGTAATTCCTTGGTTTTGTCAAGTGGACAAAAACTAACCAACAGAACAATTGACACCTTGTCAACTCAAGACACAAACACATTGCTATTAAACCCTAACCATGCTTTTCTTGTTTTGCCAAGATCTCATGTCAATACTAATATCATGATATGTAACACAGTCCAATTAATTAAAAAGTTTCACAGTCTTTTTAAAATTCCAACAATTTAAAACTCCAATTTCTCCCCCAAAATCCAAAGTCTAACTATGGCCTCCTCAAACTAAAATGTAAGTTATATATTTCTTATTTCAAAGAGGGAAGAGCCAGGGCACAATCAAAATCAAAGCAAAATGAGCATAGAGCAGCCCAATGTCTGGCATCTGACATTGGGCAATAGAATTTGTTATCTTCTGGGCTCCAAAGGTCCTGGGGTTTTCAATTTCTCTGGCTCTGTCACCCTGCTATCTTCTGGGCTCCAAAGGTCCTGGGGTTTTCGATTTCTCTGGCTCTGTCACCTGCAGCATATACAGTTTTTCTGGTAGACTCGTGCTGACTCTACTCCACACCTGACCCACCCTTGGCAGTCATCCCATCATCCTGGCATCTCCAACACCCTAGGGCCTCCATGGCAACTGAGGCTCCTCCTCCACCAATGGCCTCCTGGCCTCTCTGCCAGGACTTTTACCCTGCCACATGCGACAGAGATTCAGGTTTTCTCCATGGCCCCTTCAATCTGAGGTTGCCACTGCAATCCAGCCCTTTCTGTGTGAATCCTTTATTAACAGTTATCATTTGTTAATATTTCTTTTAATCCCAACCTCTGTTATTACTGCAACCTCTGTGAGAAACCTGCAGTTTTCCAGTCTCTATTGCCCTACTTTCTCCTGCCTTGCTAGTGGAATTCATTAACCTACACAGTTTCACTGTTATGAAGACTAGGATCGAGTTTGAGTGAATTATCTCTGAAACCAGACAGTTTGGAAAGGTGGGTTTGAAAAACTGCACTCTCTGGAAGGCCTCTGAAGACTGTGTTTGTCAGGTAGGTTTCCTCCTTGGACATGGGGAGCATGCCCAGCTGCATCGGCAAATGGGAATGTCACACTTATTTAGGGACTAATGTTGTGCCCAGACTCTTGTCCCCCAAAGAGACCACCAGGAAACTGAAACTTGGATGCAAAAGCAAGGTTTATTCCAAAGCGCAGTACAAGCCTAGGCAAGGAACTCATCCAGCACACTGAATGTAATGAGGGCAGGAGGAGCTGCTTTCCAGAGATTACAGGACTTTATAGGCAATCTTGCAGGACCACCAGTCTTCACCTAATTTTCATACCCGGACCTAATTGAGGACAGCAAATTCAAAGAACATGATGTCATTATGCAAATAAAGTATGGGCGTGAGTTGTTTTCGGTTGGCCCCATAGTATCTGTCCTTGGGGTGTGTAGATGAAGCATGCTATGGACTCATTTTTAATTGGCCAGTTCTTGGCCATCCTTGAGACAATGCTCTCCCAGTTGGCTCCTGGCCCTTGTCACGTGTGAAATGTTTTAGCCTAGCCTAAACAGTGTGGTTCAGGTGGAGAGCAATTAGCTCACTGACACTCTGACTGGGTTTTGTCATTTCTCTCACTATCACTTGCCACAGTGCACAACACCTGATCCTGACTTGGGGGTTAGTCTGCCATGTAGGTGGATCTCAGTGGTCTACTCTGCAGTTACCAACAAGGGTTACACACTCGAGCCTGAGGTTGGTGGTCTGTCTTGGCAGTGTTCCGTCCGTGTGACCTTCTTGAGATACACAGGAACTGCATCTCCTGAAGCAGCTACAGGGAAATCACAGGTGAATATCTGATGGCAAGTACTTTAAACCTATTCTTTTTATTAATGTTTTATTCATTATATTAGGGGAAGAGAGGTGGGCTAGGGTGATAATTTACCCAGCATGCAGACCCTCAATTAATTTCCAGCTATACTACCCCCCAAAAAAAATTACAGAAAGCAAAGGAGCAAGATTGAGTTTAAAAATAAAAACTAAGGCTTGGTGTGGTGGCGCACACCTTTAACCCTAGCATAAGGGAGGCAGAGTCACATGGATCTCTGTGAGTCCAAGACCAGCCTGGTCTATTACGCAAGTTTCAGGACAGCCAGAGGTATATAACAGAGAAACCTGTCTTTAAAAAGTAAACAAACAAAAAATAAGGTGAGGGTCAGTTATTTCATCCAACTGCTCTTACCGAAAGCAAAAAAGTGATTTGAGAACTCCTGGTCACTGTAAAGAAAACATTCAGTTTCCTGACATGATGCAGTGAAGTTCCTAAACAAGTTCCTGAACAAGTCTGTGTTTAGAATCTGACTCCAATGTTTGTTTTTTTCTGTTTGCCGTGATTAGGACTAAACCCAGATCGAGCATGCTAGGCAGCTCTGCTGCCACTGAGCTAGTGAACCCTGACTCTGCTTCACGGTACCCTGATGCCACCCCAAGGAGCTTGGCATCCTCTTGCTGAGTTCATCCATCTGTAAATGAGGATGCTCTAATACTTACGTCAGGGAAAGTAATTGATATATAAACAGAATACTGCAATGATAGCATTTTAAAGACTTATTTTAATGTGGTGTGTGTGTGTGTGTGTGTGTGTGTGTGTGTATGTATGTATGTGTCTATGTAGGAGGCCTTATGCCTGTATGTTTAGTGCCTGTAGAGGCTAGAAGAGGGCACCAGATCCCCTGGAACTGGAGTTACAGGCAGTTGTAATTTGCCACATGTGGGTGCTATGAACTGAACTCTGGTCTTGGCAAGAGCAGTTCACCTTCTAAACCACTGAGCCATCCTTCTACTCCCCCACTGGCAGGTTTTTAACAGCTGAGTTTCACATCCCCAAAAAGTGAAGTTACAGGTACTCTGATATTCATAAGCTGGATTAGTAAATTTTCTTACCATCAGTGAAGATTGTTCTTCACCTTGTTCTTGCTGTGTCTAGACAAGGGGACACTATCCTGTCTAATGGACACCGGCAGTTTGACTGTTGTTGACTCGTTTAGGCTTGCTACAGGCAGCAGGATTTGATCTGCAGACACAATGTTACTTCACAGAGATATTACACAGAGATGCTCTTTAAGTAAGATGCTGTCTGCTGCTTTGTAAGCACTCAAAAAACAAAAAACAAACAGAAAAAAATAGTGGATTTTTTTGTCCCGTTTCTTGCCTTGGTGTTAACTCATTGCTTGCTCAGTATAATTAGAGAGCTAAAAGTTTTTCCCCTCCCACAGAATGTGCTAAGCAACCATTTCACAATCCAGAGACGGAGCTGGCAAAGGCAAGCTGTGGTAGACCCTTGAGCACACACTACCATTAAGGAAAAAAAAAATCCCCTGATGATGTTTACGTGGGGCTCTGAAGTACAGTAACCAACCAGTACATAATTAAAATCTCAGCTCCTTTGGGAATGAAATGAAATTTCTTTCTTTTTCAAATTAAAAGGTAAAAGGGATTTAGAGCAAACTGAAGAGTTATTAAGCCTTCGAGAGAGAAACAAATTGAATGTTATTGCTAAGAACAGGATTGTGTGCTGATACTTCCGTATTTTCCCTCCAGCATTTGAACTTTTCCCTCACTGGACTAAAACTAGAAACCAAGTCTTTGGAGTTTACCTGCTGTGCAACTTTACCAGTATTGTTTGAGAGGTAAAAATGAATGAATTAGACTGTCGACATCTTCCTGCTCACCCAAATCTTATGACTTAAGGTCCCCACTCCTTCTGAAAATGTCCATCCAGAGGATTCAGCACTGATTTAAAATAATCACCCTGGTTTTTATAGCTCTGTCCTCCTCCTTGGAATGCCCCATTTCTCTCTGATTCAATCACTCGCCAACTATGCCACCAAAAGATCGCTGTAAAGTTAGGACCAACTGATTGGGATCCCGGTCGGTTCTCAGAAGCTAGCCTGGGAATGTGCAATGGCTTCAATCATTAGCCCCAACGCTCAGCTCCCAAGTATGACGAGTGACAGCTCCCTGTACCCGACGCTGAGCTTCAGGGGGAGAGCCTTGTAACACCCGATCTCCACCAGGCTTCCGAGGACAGTGAGGAACCCCAGCCAGGCCACAGAAGTCTTGCCTGTCAACAGAAACCAAGCAAGTCAACTCTATGTACAATACGTGTTCCAAAGTGCATCCACACTTCTAGCTTCTCCACAGTCTGTACCTTGATCACCTCTTCTCCTGCCTTGGAGGCCACTCCTGACAAGACCTCAGTCATTCCTTTGCTGGGACAGGTGTTTTCAGGTACTGGCACCTAGCCAGGTATCTCAGGAGGACAGAGTCCATCTCTGAGGTTTCCTCACCATTCTGCTATCTGTCAAGTGCTTTCGGTTTTCAAGCAGTATCAGTAAATCGATAAGGTCCTTTGTGAGAGGCTGAACAACCCTCGGGACTGCCTCCCTATCTCCCAACTCCTTAAGACTGGCTTAAGATAACTACCCTTTTGGTTTGCCCACCAAAGGAATGAGAGAGGAGGTTAAATCCTAGACCAGCAGGAAGGGAAGCAGTAACAGGTTGAAACAGGTGCCTGTGGAGAGTGACCTGACTGAGCAGCGCCCAGGCTTGCCCACGTGTGGTCAGAAGCTTTCTTGCACAGCCTTCCAGAGCTTGCTGAAGAACCAGCTTGACCAAGGCCTTTGGGAGGAAAGATTTAACTGAATTGATCCACCTGCTGCTTTTGATTTGTTAAGGGGCATTGTAAACACCTTCATTCTCTGTTTTATATACCAGCCCCACCCTAGCAATGTTCTCTTTGCCTCTTCCCACGCCCATTGCAAGATACTTTTTCCTAACAACTTGCTCAGCCTACAGGTGCTCTCCCCGTCCAGTCTCTACTTTCCCCTCTGCACACATGGGCCTATCATTATTAGAATTCCTCTTTGGAAATCTGGTGCCCGTGTGGTGGGTGTGCCACCTTGGAACTTTCTCTTTAACGGTTGGAGAAAAGGTTGGGAGGGGGTATGAAGGAATCAGTGGATCTGCTTCTCGTCTTTCTTTGTGGGCCCCAGAGAAGAGAGAACACAGCCACTGCAGCACGGAGACATTGGAGGGTTCCTCCAGTTCCCCTGCCACCCTGACCTCAGGGCCTGTCTAGTCACTGGAGCATTACGAGAATTTGCCTTTTGTTGATATATCACTTTGTCAATGCTGGCATTGTGAATATTGATTGTACCACAGAAATACTATGAAATTACCTTTATTCTTTCTTGTTTAACTTTCTCTAGTCTGCTCACAATCTTCTGACATCATTAAAATGGGTTGATAAATAAGTAACATTAAAAACTTATTAAAATATTGTATCTTCTACTTAGGCAGTCAAATGGCATTATTGTCTGTGTAGTGACAGACTGGAATTTCTATGAACTAAGCCATTATAACCTTCAACATTTATATTGTCAGCTTAATGTAAAAAAAAAAAACCCATGTAAGATACAAAACAGTGAGACTGTGACATTTTTAATTTAATGTTTTTAGAAAGCATAAAAAATACAGCCGCATTTTATAATAATGTTTTTTTTTATTTCTTTGATAATGTCATAGCGATGTTTTGTTGTTAACTGCAGTGACATTGCAGTCACCTAGTCGGCTGAAATCACAGCTGAGGAGAATCCTCGTGTTTCCAGCATAGAAGCACGGAGTAGCGGTAATGTGTTTCTTCAAGTTATCAAGCATCTGCCTGTGAGACGTCAGGTGGTATATTTGTGAGGGTTGGTTTACAGGACAATGAGACATGAGGAGAAGTTTGTTAAGGATTTCAATAAATTGGAATTAGCAAGAAAAAGGCACAAATCATACATTGTAGCATCTGGGCCGGCTTGTTGGGGTTTCTGTCCCGCCCGGTACCCCACAACCGGCATACCCCAAGGAAAATCACACACAGGACTCCATAAGATTATAAACTGATTTTCCCATTAGGTCAGGCTACTTATTAGCTCTTATAACTTATGTTATCCCATTATCTTTATCTATGTTAGCCACACGGCTCAGTACCTTTTCCAGTGGAGCAGCTTACATCTTTCCTCTCCAGTGGTCTGGGGGTGGTCTGGGCAGAACTGGTGGGGGAGCTTCCTCCTCCCTAGCCTTTTCCTATTCTCATTGCCCGCCTCTACTTCCTGTCTGGTTGACCCACTTATACTTCCTGCCTGGCCAATCAGCGTTTTATTAAAATATGATTGACAGAATACAGACAATTCTCCCACACCAATACATGTCTAAGCAAGAACAACAACAACCAAAAAACAAGTGTTAAATCCGTGTTCTAATACCGCAGTGGGGCAAGACAACAGGAGATGAACACAAACGTGCAATAATTTAACCCAAACCATGTCTCTGCACAGTTAAGAAGAGTATCCTATACAATGATAAAAATTGACCTTTTTTTTTATTTTGGAAAGCACTGATCATAAATACTTGACTAAAGATTAACTGAGAACTCATCAAGCCCTCTTTCGGCAATGACTTAGAAGTGTGTTCTTTGTTGTCTGACATTTCGGTACTAACAGTTCCATCACTGGGTCAATCCCCAGCAGTGATAAATGGATTTCATCCTATATGACCAACCTGCAACCTTTGCTAGGTAGATGTCTATCAGGAGGACATTGGGACTTGGTGGGGTTGATGGCACGCAGTTCACTGAGAGCTGGGAGAGACTATTCCTCTCCCTTCCCAACCACTCAGCCCCTCCACGGTGGCTGCAAACGCAGGAGCAGGCAGCGGTGGTCACAGGATCGCTGCCCTCCTCACAGAGGCCCGTGGCAATGTAACTGTGTGAACGGAGAGGAAACCAAAGCCAGAATGCCAAAGCATATGGTCTCTGCGTCTCTGACTCCTAGCTTGGTCTGATTTCTTTGACGAGTGATGAAATATAGTTGAATCTATGCTACGATCCTCTTCAAAAAAAAAAAAAACAACAAAGCAAAAACAAAAATATGGAGACATCTGTGGAGGAAAGCATGGAAAATATGATCATCTTCTGGGCTGTTCCTGTAAAATATAGCCGCAGTCTTTCTCAGACAGCCACATTGGTCGTGACCTATACATTCTTTTCAAGAGACATCACGGAGTCTAGTGTCAAGATGTTGTTCATTAGTGCAAAAATAGATAACACTTGCTTTGCTAAATTAAGGAGTCCCTTCAGACATCTCTTCTGCTGACGGCGTATTGGTAAAGTACGCTGCAGGCTGTGGGTGGGATGCTGCGATCCCGTCCTCAGAAGCCGATGTCACAGCAGCACAACTGGCTCTCCAGTTCCTCTGAGTTCTCCCTGGACGCCCTACGAGTACTGCATTGTATGAGTTATTGCATTCCTGAGACTGTGCGTGTATAGCTCTGTACAGAAGTGAGAGACACTGGAGTGGGGAGCTTTGTGCATGACCCCTCTTTGTGCTGATATGCCCAAACTGTGAAAGCAGCCCCAAAATTTACAAAAGCGCTAAAAAGACAGAAGGGTGGGGAGACACCGTTCTTGTTCTTACATGACGACAGGGTCTTACTATGTAGTCCTGGCTGGCCTAGAACCCTTGATATAGACCAGGCTGGCCTCAAACTCACAGAGATTGGCCTGCCTCTGCCTCCCAGAATCCTGGCATTAAAGGTCTGCCCCGTCCCAAGCAGCAAACAAACCAAAGGAACAGTAGGTGATGACTGTCGGGGGAATGAGAGTTAGCGAATCACTGCTGTCCAACCACCAACGCACAACGCATAGGAAAGGAGCATCCATGGCCTCTCAGACCGCAGGGCTAAAATACTGACAAGAAAAAGATTGTTCACCGCCAGAGTCAATCACAGTATTGGGAGAAGTTCTTCATTTATAATGAGAGGAACCTGGCCAGCAGAAACTTAACCAAACAACTGAAAGTTACTATTAATTTTTGGGAGTATGTCTAGGCCTAGGCTAGACACAAACAGGCCCAGGCTAGACACAAGCAGGCCCAGCATTTGTGTGGGCTCTAGGGATCCAAACACTGGTCCTCGGGCTTGTACTCTCTCCAGCTCCCTTTCTCATTCATGAAGATGAGACTGTAAGTTGTGAGGCCCAGTAATTTAGCTACACCCAGAGAACACTGGAATTAACAGCTGTGAGGGAAAAGAAATACAACGTGGGGGAAGAAATGCTGGGAAACATCCCTTGCTATTTGACTGGAATTGGAGGAAGCTCACAAGCAAGCTGCTTTAAGGAAATGGTAGCTCACAGTAGATAAGAATGTAAGTAGAAATAGATACAATGAAAGAAACAGTACTGTGTGTGTGTGTGTGTGTTCGCAGGCATAGCTAGCTATGTATACACACACACACACACACACACACACACACACACACACACACCACAGTTTCCAATTCCCTAGTGCAGTTCCTGGGAGTCCCAAGAAGCAAAGAAATCTCAGCAATGGACACAGCTTGTGCCCAGGTTTAAGTTTTGCTCTGTTTGTGTTTGCTTGTTTTCTGAGACAGGCTCTTGCTATGTAGATCAGGAATAGGAATTCTGTCTCTACCTCCCAAGTGCTGGGATCAAAAGTTTGTACTACCACATCTGGCCAGACTTAGTTTTCTAGAAATCATTCCCCACCAAGAGAAAGCAGGACTTCTTGAAGAAACGACCAGCTCCATCATCAAAACAAGAATACCATTCTGGGATAGAGAGGCTCAAGGGACCATAATAGCAGGGCCACATGAACAGAGGCTGAATCAGGTTCAGTGAAGCTGCTCCTCCCTAGTGCTGGCAGGGCTGCTCCTCCCTAGTGCTGGCAAGGCTTCAGCTTGCCCACTCAAAGAGGTCTCAAACAGTTCCCAATGACTGGGAAAGCGGAGAACATGCTGAGTCAGAAAGGTGACTAGAAGACAGAGCCGAAAGTAGGCTATCCAGTGAGCTGGTGGAGTCAGTCCATGGGGATACTGATTGATTGGCAGGCAAGAAAGAGTCTCCATTTTGTTGTGAAATGCTGTGCTCTACAAAGTGCTGGCAAAAAGCAACAATTATAGTAATGATTGGCATGGACACGAGTAATTAAAAATGCAAAACCTGGTGGTTTCAAGTTGATGAGGAATGGGATGCTTACTGTTTCAGATCATTTTTAATTGCTTATTGATCAATGATTAACATGCTTATGATTTATTTTAAATGGACAAATTGAAATATGCCATCTGAACCAAGTTTTCAAAGTTAATAGCATGAGATAAAAGGCAAACGGATGGGGCTGAGGAAGTTGCTCAGCTGGTGGAGGCCTTGGCTGGTGTGCACGTGACCTCAGCAGCACTTGAACTCAGTGTGGCATTGTACTCCATTGCGGAAAACTGACTAGACAGAATGTTTGAGGCTAGCCTCATAGACATAAGACCCTGTTTGAGAAAGGGAAAAAGGCAAACTGGCATCAGGCAGGTCTGGGTGCCGTGCTCCGAGAAGACCACAACAGTGCTTACATCGTATTGCTGACTTTTGTTATTTTGTTTAGAAAACCACAAAGTGTGAGAAAGCATTAGACAAAATCAAACTGAGGACATTTTTTATAAAAAAAAGATTTATTTTATTATTATTATTTTATGTGTATTTGTATTTTGCCTGCTCGTATGTGTGAGGGTGCCAGATTCTCTAAAACTGAAGTTACAGACAGTTGCGAATTGCCATGTGGGTGCTGGGGATTGAACCTGCGTCCTCTGGAAGAGCAGCCAATGATTTTACTGCTGAGCCTTCTCTCCAGCTCCAACTGAGGGTTTCTTACAAAATAATTTCTAATTCATAAGTATCAGTGGTGAATAAACAATATATATTATCTCATTTAGCCTAATCAGGAACCAGAGAGAGAGAGACTGATAAAAGGTTTCACGGAACCCGAGAAAGAGACCTAAGCAGCATGTAAAATAAATGTATCACACAATTCTTGATGGACTGCCATGGTCCAGCCGCACAACTCACAGTGGACATGACCAGGATAGCTTGCTATTTGAGTGGAACCTGTGAGTTAAACAGACAGTGATGCTGATCTAATTCATGCTCGCCTCTTTAGTTTGATGGTTGTGATGTGGCTTTGTGGGACATCGATCTTTGCGTAGAGAAAGACACTGAAACTCGAGGTAAGCAGTGCTGCATGATCTACACGGTTTTCTGAAATGACAAAAATCGAAGTCTCTGGGTGTTGAGCTTCCAGGAATTTGTGTACACCAGAAAGCCTTACAAATATACCACCAATAAGTCTAGTTCTTACAACATGCAAAGTTAAGAAACCATGAGACAAAGACGTAAAATTGTGTTTGGAATGCCAAACTACAAACCTACGTAATTTATGAGTTAAAATAGCTGCAGGGGTAGTGATGGCTTTGTGGTTAAGAGCACTGACTGCTCTTCAGAGAGGATCTGGGGGCAGCTCACAACCATCTTTTACTCCATTCGCAGGGGATCTGACGCCCTCTTCTGGCCACTGAGGACACTGCACATGTGTAGTGTACAGACATCCCTGTAGGTGAAACAACCAGACACACAAAATCTAAAAAAACAAAAATAAAGAAATAATTACATTTTTAAAATAATTCTGAAATGGTAGAAATCAAAGAATGTGATTGTTGAGCTTACAGGGATTTGTGTACATCACACAACCTTACAAATAAATTACCGATTAGTTATTTCAAAATGCAGTTAAGAAGACACAAGAACAAAAAGACCTACAACAACATAGAAAGCTGATATTTAAAATTGCACGAAATAAATTTAAATATCCAAATTTGTAGGTAATAGCTGTGATTACTTTAGAAGAAGCAGAAAATTAAGCCAGGCGGTGGTGGCTCACGCCTTTAATCCCAGCACTCGGGAGGCAGAGGCAGGCGGATCTCTGTGAGTTCAAGGCCAGCCTGGTCTACAAGAGCTAGTTCCAGGACAGGCTCTAAAGCTACAGAGAAATCCTGTCTCGAAAAACCAAAAAGAAGAAGAAGAAGAAGAAGAAGAAGAAGAAGAAGAAGAAGAAGAAGAAGAAGAAGAAGAAGAAGAAGAAGAAAATTGTAAATACTTATGTTGCTAAAATTTCTTCCCAGAGGAAGAATATCAATCAATGTCTACCCCTCCTCTCAGGGTTGCTACTGTAAACCATGGCAAGATTCCATGGTTCACTCTGGACAGCCAGTGAATTTACTGGGCTTCTTTTTAGAGCCTAGGGTGGGAGGCTACTTACAGGGGGGATGGGCACTTCTTTCCCAACTGGCCGTACCTGGAAGAATTTACCAGACAGAGAGCTACTCCCCAGTTGCATAGGTAGAGCCACAGCTCTAGGCTTCCTAGGCCTCTATACACTCATTGCCTTCCCCAGGCCACACACAGTGGTGCCAGGTGGGAGAGAGTGGCTGGATTCTCAGGTAAGGGTCTCACGCCTTGTTGCCCCTCTATGTGGGGGTGCACACTATCAACACCCAGTTGAGACGATCTTTTGTAAAGTGGGGGAAGGCAGTTGGACGCCCCAAGATGGCAGTTGCTTGGCCAGAAGGCAGTCACACAACTCTAAGGCAACTTAGAGAATAAGGATGTATGCCGTTTGCAACAGAGTGGACAGACAGACTTCAGAGTACATTGAAGTGAAACAAGGTAAAGACAGTATGATCTCATAGGTGGAGTCTAAAAGAGCTGAACTCACAGAAGCAGCGAGGCTTCAGACCGGTAGCAGACAGACAGACAGATATTGACAGATGGTAAACGATAGAAAAGTGTGGCAAACGTTAACACTTGGAATATGGGACACGTGCCCTGACAGCTGGATGCTCGGCGAACTGTGAATCTTTCTGAGTGTTTCATGAAGGTGTGAAAGTTAAGAAATGCTTTTTGACACTGTGTGCTAGGAAAAACAAGACTTCCTTCTTCAAGGAAATTTAGTTCTCTGGGAGATATATGACCAAATTTCTGCAGCACGCGTTAACATATGCACGCATTCATACATAAAAATATGCAGCATGAGAAGAGCATTTTATCAGTATTGTTATATCTTTTAACTATAACAAGCAATTATTGTGCAAAATACACAAAATAAGAAAAACTCGGAGAATTGTTTAATGCCATGATCTAGAGATAATGACTGTTAGTTAACTCTTCATTGGTGTTGACTTTCTCTCAGTGTTTCTGTGGTGTGTGTGTGTGCATGTGTCTGTACGTGTGTACATATGCATGTGTGTGCGCGCATGTGTGTGTGTGGGTGTGTGTGCTTATGTGTGTCTAGGTATGCATTCTCTTCCTCCCTTTCTCTCCACTGGAGGCTGGAACTACTAAATTGGAGTCACACAGGAGTTTTGGTTTTGTTCTCTTTCACTCACATCATCGTGGAGTCTTTCCTTGGCTGTGGACACTTACCGGAAATTTCCACTGTAATGGCGCACTGTGTTCATTTGGCTCCCCACCAACACCATTGTTGAAGATTTTGAACATTTTTCACCGATTCTGTATGAATTATTAGAAGGAAATTATTCTCAGAAAATTAAGTTTTGTTGTTGTTGTTTATAGATTTTTTGAGCTAGGATATCCTTATATAGCCCAGAGTGACCTTCAACTTCCAATTCTACCTCAATGTCCTGAGTGCTGGGCAGGCACCACCATATCCGGCTTATAATTTCTGATATGCTCACTCAGGTATGGTCCTTCCCTCCATTTTGTAACATGAGATGCTATCTCCCACGTGATTTCCTAGTTCTTTTAAAATAGTTGTTCATAAAAAGACAATTTATTATATTAGCTACTACTGATAATGCATGCTAACATAACAAAACAGTAGCATTAGGTTCTGTATTAAATTAGCTATTTATCACAATGTGAAGCATAATTCCTCACTTGAACTGGGTCTGGTGGTCCGGGCTTATCATTGCAGCTTGTATCTGAGGAGGCTGAGGCACGAGGATTGCAAACAGGCTTGTTTCAGCTTGGAGAGTTCACTGCCAGACAACTTAGTGAGACCTTTTTCAAAATAGAAAGTGAATACGGAATGGGTATAGCGCAGTGGCAAAGTGCTGGCTGACTGTGACAGCTAGTTTTTAAGGGAATTTGACAAAAGCTAGAATCACGTAGGAAGAGGTAAGAACCACATCGGGCTTTGGGTAAGCCTGCAGAGCATTGTCTTGATTGATGATTGATGTAGCTTGTCCCAGCTCATGAGCATTGTGACCCTTGGTTGTCCTGGATGCTGTAAGAAAGCCGACAGCAAGACATGGAAAGTGAGCCAGTAAGCGGCACTCCTCCACGGCCGATGCTTCTGTTCCTGCCTTGAGTTCCTGCCCTGGCTTTCCTAAATGATGAACTAAAAACTGTAAGATGAAAGGAAGCCTTTCTTCTTCTCCAAGCTGCTTTTGGTCATGGGGTTTTGTCACAGCAGTAGAACCCCTGAAACTTGCCTAAAATGAGGGAGGCCCCAGGTTCATTCAACAACACAGAAAAAAAATAAAATTTTACCTACTCTTCAACTTCTGAAAGAAAATTTTGATATAAAATACATCTCAAAGAAAACATCATATTGATTTTTTTCTTATTTAATTCTTTTTCCTGTGTCTTCCTTTCCCAAGTTCTCCACTGTAGATTTATTATGTCCTGAGTTGAAAATGCTTTTGTGTGTACATGTAAGTAAACTGAAAGATAAATCACCCAATAGAATAACAGTGACAGAAAAAAATTTTACCTGTCCTCTTGAGAAAAAAATCAAAGTCAAGAGAAATTTAAAGGGGAGAGGGTTCCACAAACTTCTATAGAGCATGGAATTGGTGGGATTTTCTATAGGATAAGAGGGCAGTATCCATTACATTGTTACATGGCCACGACTGCGTCCCTATTTTAAAGCTTTAAGAACATGTGCAGACATTTCCCCCTCGTCTTTGCAGAACAAGAAATAGCATGGCTGATGGGGATCTTAAAACCCCCAGCCGGTGATTTACAGTTGCGCACATCAATCCCCTCTGCCCTTCAAGGTTTTCTTAAGTGCGGTGAGAAATAGGAAACGAATGGACAGTGGGATCCACCGTGTGGCTCTGTCTCCAACTGCCCTCGGCAGATATGCTAACGATCTGTGCAGTGGCAAAGCCGGCATCTGCGGGGCGAGAGAGTGGAAACGAAAGCTGCCTAATCCTCAAAGAGCCAACCAACCGCTGAATAATTAAGGTTCCAGCAGATGAGAAAGACGCCTAACGAATCCTGCCTGCTCAGCCCTCTCATAATACGAAGCAGAACGGCAGTGCAGACTTAGGCCCTCCACCAAGGGCTCCCAATAGATGCGCTAGCCTTACAATGGGGACCCACAAATGAATTAAGTGGACTGAGATTAGAGAAGAGAATGCCGGCAATTAGAAAGATGCTAAATGATTTTCCGATACTAAGTGTTTAAACCCTCTTCAGAGCCTCCCTTTATGTTACTTTTATTCCCATTAAGAAATGTTAACAGATAAAATGGATTAACGGCAACCACAGAAGGCCTCCGACAAGCTTGTAAAGTCTCATAGATGGCAGCGAGAGAGGAAAAGGTTTTTTTTTACCTCACCCAATTGCAATTCACAATTGGACCGAGTTCCTGTTGGGTGTGTTATAGCTAGCTACTCTTGCCCATTTTCAACCTCTCTGAAATAGATTTTTTTTATAACCTGGGAAAATTTTTCCTAATAAACTTTCTGAAATTCTTGTCTAAAATATTTGAGTATGCGTGCATGTGTGTCTGGGTCCACGTGTGTCTATGTCTCTCTCTCTCTCTCTCTCTGTGTGTGTGTGTGTGTGTGTGTGTGTTGCGATAATTCCATTAAGCAACCAGAAACATGAGAAAATGAAGGTCCCTTCCTTCTGAGAGTTATTGATGAACTATATGAAAGATGTTTGCCGTTAAGACCTTAAAAAATTCATGTAGAATGATTAGTACTGTCTGCGGTGTGTGGTTATTCCAAGTACATGTTCTTTTGTTACATTTTATTGACTGAGACTAGGTCTCACTACATTGCCCCAACTGGCCCCGAACTTGCTACTTAGCCCAGGCTGGCCTCCAACTCACAGAGACTCACCTGCCTTTGCCTCCCAAGTGTTGGGATTAACTGCTTGTACCACCAACCACACTAGGCCCACATTCTTCTGTGTGAATGTGGACACATACATAGCGTTCCTGTAGAGGGGGAGTCAGAGGACAACCTTGGGGTCTGTCATCTTCAGTCTTGTTTGGGACAGGGACTCTGTTGCTCTCCTGCTGTACACGCCAGCCTAACTGGCTGCTAAGCTTCTAGGAATTCTTGTATCTTGTCTTTACTCCCCCTCTCCCCAGGAGCACGGGGGTTGAAGACTCTTGAATTACTATGCCCAACTCTTCCACACAGATTCTGAGGATTCAAACTTAGGTAGATCCTCACATTAGCATGGCAAGCGCTTCTCCCGAAGGAGCCATCTCCCTATTCCGGGTTTGTTCACTTTGATACTGCTCTTTCTCTCGGGTTCATAGATGTTTACACGTGGTTACTGATTACCTCTCAGAATCTAAAATACTTCTCCTCCTCAGCATAGTGTATGTTTTATGTTGTGATTTCTGTTTTGTCTTAAGATGGAACTCCTCCTGGCTGGAGAGATGGGTCAGTGGTTAAGAGCACTGGCTGCTCTTCTCGAGGACCAGGTTTGGCTCCCAGCACACACATGGCTCACAACTGTCTGTTACTACAGACCCAAGGGATCCCATGGCCACCTCTCAGTTCTGTGAACACCAGGCACACACATACATGCAGTCCAGATACCCATACAGATGAAATAAATTTAAATTTTTAAAAAATATTTATTTATTTATCATGTATACAATATTCTGTCTCCATGTATGCCTGCAGGCCAGAAGAGGGTGCCAGATCTCATTACAGATGGTTGTGAGCCACCATGTGGTTGCTGGAAATTGAACTCAGGACCTTTGGAAGAGCAGGCAGTGCTCTTAACCAGTGAGCCATCTCTCCAGCCCTCTAAATTTTTTAATTACAATAAAAATAGAAATCTTTGATTAGAATATGAAGCACTCTTGGAACTGTAATCAACTATACCCAGGCCACAGGAAGGGCACCTGGAATACTGGCAGCATTACACATAAACTATTAGGTTGTTCCATAGATTCTAGACACTAAAATGGCCTCTAGTTAAACACAGCAGTTTTAAATTTACCAAATTAGCTATTTATGTTTTCAGTTTATCTGCTCTTATCTCACCGGCTCTTGCTGTAATCTTTGCTTATTGCTGAATTGCCTTTCTTGGGCAGAATCACCACGAATCCAATGCCACTAATGAAAGCCACCTGTCACCATGCCCGTGCCAAGCACTAGCTCCATAAATTCCGTCGTAATGTGGGAGTCCATATAGGGGAGTGTGCGTTTAAACCTGGTGAGTACAATAATGCATTGATTCTCAAAAACTCATGAAAGAACTTTTAAAGCAGAACCTAGCATTCAAAAAAATAGGGGAAGCTAAAATTGCAATTACAGAACTTTTCTCAAACCTGTGGTTGCTAGGTTCGAAATTTTGAAATCATAAATTTATTCGTAATCAATCTTATTTATTTTTCAGGTTACCTACCTTATATTTATTCTACCTGTAAGAGCTCAAATTCTTTTGGGGTAAGTGCTTCCTCCCCAGTGCATGGACCCCGAGTCAGACTGTGAATTAAGTGTTACATGTTCCTTTACAACTAAAGGGCCACCGAGGCTGCTACCAGCCCACAACCGGGGCAGAACGAGAGGAGGTCATGGGAGGTGCCCGGCATGCCACACTAAGGCAGCAAGTGAAAACCTGAGCGTGAACACCCCCTTAAATCCTGCCCTTTAGGTAACACACTTACCTTATCCTGTGCTCTGACCCCTGCAATCCATTCTCTTTCTTCACCTCTAATAACAGAAGGCCCCAGGGTTTTGGTCTGGGGACCACATTTGCGAACTTCAGTCCAGATCGGCGTCTACGTGGCTGTCAGCAAATGGGAAGTGAACACAAAGAGTAAGTGCAGTGTCCTGGTTGATTTCCGCCTTCAAGGAAGTTGCACAGCCCCTCCGTTCTCTGCCTCCTTTTAGTGGAAGTACCTGAAGATTGGGAGGCTGGGGTCTGGAGGTGGTGCCCCAGAAGACAGAGCAAACTGGGGGTCCTTGGATGGCACTGCTGAGCAGACTACTTAGCGGCCTCGAAACTGCAGCCTGTGTGTGAGAGAGAGACTTTTTCTTCCCTGTATTTTGGAGCGTGACTGACTCTTGTACATAAGGGTAAATACCTCTCCTCCCTCTCCAAGCGTTAAACTATACGCAGACTGAAACCTAGGAGGGAGACGAGCTGCCGTCCATTTCAGCGACTGACAAGATTCTAATACATCCTTAAGCCGGGCACAGCTCCTCCAGAATGCGATTTTAGCTCTATCAACTTCCAGACTGAGTTTGACAGAGATGTTCGATTGATTTTGTGATAGACCTGCTATTCATTCAACAAACCCCGTTTTGCTTAATTTTGTCAGAATTCGTTTTGCAATTTGGAGCGATGTGTATTTCTACACTTTTTATGTTTACGAATATTTTGAGGCCAGCCTGGTCTACAGAGCAAGTTCCAAGACAGGTTCCAAAGTTACAGAGAAACCCTGTGTTGAAAAACAAAAAGCAGAAAGGAAGGAAGGAAGGAAGGAAGGAAGGAAGGAAGGAAGGAAGGAAGGAAGAAAGAAAGAAAGAAAGAAGAGAATATTTCCTAAGGCTACATTTTCTAGTACTGAAATTACTGGGTCAACAGTCTTGATAAATTTTCTGTCTTTGATTTCAATTTCTTTCTATGCATTACAGAGACAAAACTACAGGGAGAAGTTCTTGCACTTTCCCAAGATGGCAAAGGTAATAACTTCTACCCCATGGTGGGCACCTGAGGACAGACAAGTGAGGACCTTTTTATTCACACGGCCTTCTGTGGTGGGGAGCAGCTATTGCAGTTCTTTCGGTGAAATGATTGTTCCAGGATCTTAGCAATGCTAAGCTGCCAGCACTGAACATCAGGACAATAACTTTATCCCCAGTACAGAGCTGGGCAGGCATGTGTACATACAGCATAACGGTGTTGGCAGGGCTGGAGGCGTGAACTGGAGCAGGAATGCTCACCTGCCGGGGATTTACAAAGTCGAAGCTTTGCCTGGAGCCGTGATGAATGTCACAGATTCTTCCCCTGTTCTTTCCCCTGGAAAGCTGAATCCGTAGTTTCTTTTGCAAAGTAAAAGAAGTCGTTCCGTTTATGGTGCGCTTAAGTTCGCTGTTCTGCTTTGGAGGTCCAGCTGCTAACAATGAACTCAGCTGTGGATTGTAATAAACATGTGCTTGAAATCTGCTTCATTCTCTCATTTGACTTTGTCTGGGAGCTTCTGTTGAGCGTTGTGACAAGTGCTTTATCATGACCACGGGACGTTAAGTATGAAACCAAGACAGAAGTTGATTCTGAGAAGTTATTTCTTTTTTTTTTATAGAAGAGTATAAATTGAATCATGGTGCCACATGCTGGTGATTCTAATTCTTGGGTGAAAGAAGCAGGAGGCTCAGGAATTCAAGGTCCACACTCTGTGACATAACCAGTTTGAGAGTAGCCTGGACTACCACAACAACCACAAAAAGAATAACGTAAAACAAACAAAGTATAAAAATTCTTCATTGATTCACTGAGACGTACTTCCAAGTTGGGAAGATCTGAATTACTATTGTTCAAGAGTAATTTTATAATGTAGAACATTTAATTTGCTTATTAAGAATATGAGCACCGTAGCCTGTATTAAATGAAAAACATACTTGTGAATTTTTATGACTACCAAGCCAACCACATTCTAAAATCATTAGCAATGCTGCTTAGTTTAATGAGATTAGCCCTTTTCATATGTAAGATAACACTATTTAATTTGTTTACAAAGAAACTAGAAATTCCTTACTTTTCCTGTAGGCATTTGTAACTTGAGGGGGCCGGCTTGTTGGGGTTTCCGTCCCGCCCGGTACCCCACAGCCGGCAAATCCCAAAGAGAAATCACACACAGGACTCCATAAGGTTATAAACTGATTGGCCCATTAGGTCAGGCTACTTATTAGCTCTTATAACTTATATTAATCCATTATCATTATCTATGTTAGCACATGGCTCCGTACCTTTCTCAGCAGGGCAGGTTACATGCTGCCTCTTCAGTGGTCTGCACAGGAATGGCTGAGGGAGTTTCCTCCTCCCTGGCCTTATCCTATTCTCATTGCCCCACCTCTACATCCTGTCTGGTTGATCCGCCTATACTTCCTGCCTGGCCAATCAGCGTTTTATTAAAATATGATTGACAGAATACAGACAATTCTCCCACACCAGGCATTGAGATTTATATGTATTTCCTGCATGGACTTAACCAAGGGTTGAGCACTTTACACATTTTTCAGGGGATGATAAAAATATGGACTCTGAAAACCACAAAAGATTTTGTTTCTGCCATATGTGCATGCATAGACCTGTCCCATTGTACTGTTCTGGTGACCAGTATTGTCCTCTGATCTATCACTCTTCCCTGCCACCTTACAGGATCCTACCCTCGGTCCCCAGAGCCCACTTGTGAGTAGCCTCTGATCCATCTCTCCAACCTGAAAGCCTCTTTAAAGAGGCTTCTTTATTGATTTTTTCTATAGTGTATACATTATATTCTATGAAATCTAAAAAGAACAGATCTGTACTTTGTATCATTCAATATTTATGCATTCAAAGAATGTGCATCTATTAAGTATTTGCTGTGTACCTAGCAGTAAGTGAAACAAAGGATAAAAGAAATGTCCTGCTTTCAGAGTGTTTAAAATCTAGTGAAGGGCAGCACACAGTACATATCAAAATTTGTGTATAGAGATCTGCACACACATACACACACACACACACACACACACACACACACACACACACTTGCACCCTGTGTATGTAACCTTCTGTCTCTGTGATAAACACCATGACTGAGGCAACTTAGAGAAGGTGGAGTTTCTTTGGGCTTATGGTTCCAGAGGACTAGGAGTCCATGATGGCTGGGAGGTGTGGCAACTGGGAGGCATGGCAACTGGAAGGCGTGGCAACTGGAAGGCATGGCAACTGGAAGGCGTGGCAACTGGCAGGCAGAGAAAGCAGAGCGGGGAGTTGAATGCTCACACCAGCTGTAAGCACAAGGCAGAGGAGAGAACTAGAGTGGAGTGAAGATATGAAACTCAAATCCTGCCTCCCGGGATGTTTCCTCCAGCAAGGTCGCATCTCCTAAACCTTCCCCCAACAGCACCACAAACTGGGGACCAAGTGCTCAGATACCTGAGCCCAGGGGACGTTGCTCATTCAAACCACCGCATATCCATATGCAAGTAAGAAGTTGGGTGAAGACAAAAGTTATGAAGAAAAGTAAAACAAGGCATAAAACGTTTTTACTGTGTTACAACTCTGAAGGGAAAGGCTTCCCCAAAGGAAGTGCAGCAGTTCTGAAGGGAAAGGTATCCTGGCAGTTGAGAGCCAAGGAATACCACGATGTCACACCACACAAGCGTCACACCACACAAGCCTCAAACAAGAGTCTTATTGGGAAACGCACAGGAGGGCGGATGCCTCTGCTTGGGAGACACGTACAAAGAACCTAGTAGGATGCTGACTTCGATAGGATTTCCCCGGGGGCAGAGGTATCCAGAGTGGAGATATCCAGGATGGAAACTCGTAGGATTTCAAGTACTGAGCTTGGGTGCTCAGGGATTGGAGGGATTCCAAACCCAGGTACTAGTGAGCTTTTGAGCCCAGCGATTGTTGAAATTTTAAGCCCTGGAAGTGAACTCAGACCTTTTTTTTTTTTTTAACCAGATAATTATACATACGGATTCTTTTATTTTGGTAGTTAGCATAATTTAGTCATTGTAATGATTTGGTTTTTCTTTAGCTTGGCATAAACCAGAATGATTTGGAAAGAGGGAACTTCAATTTAAGAATCGCCGCCATCAGACTGGCTTGTGAACAAGTCTGTGAGGCATTGCCTTGATTACTGGTAGGAAGCCCCAGGGCACTGCGGGTGGCACTACTTTTGAAAAAGAAGTCCTGGGTTGTACAAGAAAGCAAACTGAACCATGGGGAGCAAACCAGCAAGCAGCATTCCTCTGTGGTCTCTGTTTGGCTTCCAATTCCTTCCTCGAGTTCCTCCCACCTTCCCTCAAAAATGGGCGTGGAAGTGTAAGCCAAAAAACTCTCTGCTCTCTTTCTTGATTTTCATTAGTTTTTGTCACAATAATATAGAATAACTTGGGAAATTCTACAACAGGAGCCTATATTCAGTTCCTGCTATGGAACTTCCCTGGGTGGGCCTTTTTTTCTGATTGGATAACACATAGTAGTGAAGCTCTTCTTGGACCAAGTCCTTCTGTACTACAAAAGGCAGATGTGTGAACATCCTCCATACTGAACCCTGGGCTTTCTTCTGTCTCTCCCACCCTTCCTCCATTTGCACACAATCTGAACACTCTCTTTGTCCGGCACCAACTCCTTTCTGTCTGCAGCCAGGTGGTTCTGAGCCAACAAGGAGACCTGGAGTAAAAACAAACGGAGGATTTTGTTCTGTCTCTCAAGGAAAGCTACGGAGGCGCAATCTTGTTACATGGTGTCTGGAAAGTTAAAAGTAAAAAGTGTTCGATTCCAGGATGAAGTGCCTGGTGCTACATCTTGCTGCAGCTGACAATTCATGTGGAATGTGTAAGTGTGGTTCTGTACGGCTTCTGAAAAGCAGAGATCCCTCTTTAGCACGCTCAAACTTTAAATGAGCCCCATCATATTATGAGAATCATAATTGCCACATATTTCTTTCTAAATTTTCTCTAAATAATGTTTAAGAAGCATTGTACACTTATTTTTTTTATAAAGCTGGTGGGCAGTTTTCTAAAACATGTGAGACTCAATAGATTTCTTTGTTCAAAATACTGAGAGAGAAACCCAGTGCTCATGGGATTCTCTTATTATCTTTTTAAATTAAAAAAAAAAGGCAAAATGGTGGTAAGATAGCTAATTCCAGTGAAGATAAAAGTTTTAAAGCACCATTGTTCCACAAGTGCATAGAAAACTTGTGGTGGCTCAGGACAAGAGTCATGCTCAAAGTCCCCTTGCATCTAAGAAACGTTGTCCTAAAGCTAAATACCTCCTTTTATGCCCTTGGTGGAGAAATTTTCATAGTGCCTGCATGCTAAAGTAGTGTTAAGACAGAGAGTATAGTTTTCAGAACTAGAAAGAAGAAAAGAACATGCTGAGGGCCACTGCACCCTTGAACCAGAGGAGAACAATAGTGGGCATTGTCTGGGTGGGCACCACCCGTAGGCCCTGCTCCGCCACCGCACACTGTTGGGAGAAGGTTAGAGGTTGTGAAGGCACCGGGCTTCTCTCTCATTGCCAGTGCTGACTGTGGGCTCTTTCCAGACTTTCACTCTTTACGACTTCCCTCAGGTTTCCTAGGGTGTAATCTGTTAAAGACCAAGCCGTTTGCATCAGTAGCTAAACATTCTTTTGTTTATATAATAACGTAATTTTAGTTTTCATGAGTCATATCTTAACTGAACTACCCACTAAAGCATTACTTGGCTATTTCAGACTCTCCTGTGACAGCCGTTTTACAGCCTGCTCTTATGAAAGTGGCTTGGAAAGGGTCAGTAACCTCCCTACGGTCCCTTGGGAGGTGACAAGGACATGACCTGACCCAGAATTTACCCAATAACCTTTATGTCTTAACACCTACTGTTTGCTACTTCAGTTTTGATGCTTATGATGGTCCAAGTTGCCCGAGAAAATATATTTTTATCTTCGTGTATATGTGTGTGTTCTGTGTGTATGACCGTGAGTATGGTGTGCATGTGTGTACTATGTGTATGACTGTGAGTATGGTGTGTATGTGTATGTTTACATGTGTGGAGATCAGAAGACAATCTCAGGTGTCAGTCCTCACCTTCAATTTGTTTGAGACAACCCATTGTTTATACCAGTTCATGGGCTGCTAGGGATTGTCCCATCTCTGCCTTCCATCTTTGCAGGCAAGCTGGAATTGTGCATCCCCGTGGTATATGACCATCTGAACTCAGCTCCTCACAGCTCCGTGCACATGCTTCACTCACTGAGCCTCCTCCCCATCCCTCTGAGAGGATACACTTAACAATTTAGCTGATTATTTGTCCTCACCATCTAGTCTTAGATGCATGAATCCAAGGGCTCTCACTTCTTGCTGTATAAAGACACAGACCACAGCCCAGTTCGAAGCTAGATTGCCAACCCCACCCCCCATGTTTAATGTCTCCCTTTGCTCTTTACTGGTCATGGGTCCTTGGTTGAGTTAATTCAATTCAGCATTCCCCATCTGCACAAGAGTTATTAGTAACTAACTCAAGGCCATTGCAAGAACCAAATGAGTTAATGTACTGCGAGCCTGGTGAACAGTAAGCTCTTGGTGTGTTGACAACTTGCTCCCCCCTCCTCGAGACAATTATCTACACAAATGTGTGCACCGTGGCTGCATTTTTATTCCGTTACGTGACTCAAACGTGGCAACTGAATTTAGTTTTCAGACCCACACTTCATCGCGCTCTATCCCAGCATGCTTTGAACTCTCATGTTCTTAATTTTCTACCAAAGATCTTCTTCCTGTTTTATGTTCCTTGTGCTAATCATTGCCCAGATCACTGAAGTTGCTGCCTGTGTTCCCAGCATCCCATCACATTTGCATAGATTATAGATGGTCTGCATAAAACCTCTGATTGTTTCCAGGAGTTTCAGTGGGTCTCTGATCTCTAAAGAGCGTATAGCAGTCTGCAGGATCACTCCTGTTTTTATCAGAATTCAGTGGCTTTCTACCAATCAGCAGTGTCCTTTGACTCACTGTAAGCAAGGCACCAGGTTTCATTAAGCATTTATTTGCATTTAGTTACTTGTTCACTAGAATCTCCGGTGCACTAATAGGATGCTAAATGTTAGGGATAGGAAACAAGGCAGGCACCGTCCCAGCCTCCCAGGAACTGTCACTGTAGTTGCCTAACCATGTCTCTGTCGCTGTGTCAGGAGAGCTGTAGTCCTAGGACAGGAAGTAATCTTTGTAGCCCAGACTGCACTAGAATATAACCTTGATCCATAATGAACCTGGTTTTTGTAGGGTCATTCTAGTCAGAGAATGACATACTAACAAAATGTTCCTCTGTCCTGAATGACAGTTCCTGCTGTCCCTCTTCAACCACACTGAGTGTGTCTGTGCATTCACAGAGGCCAACCCCTTTGCTCACAAACGCGGTCATCTCAGTGACTACATCTTGCCCTCCACTGCTCTCCTCCTCTGCGGCGGTGCCCTGAGGAATTCATGCTCCAGTCCTTAACACAGATATTTCATATATCTGGGACTAAGTTGTGGAAATCATTCTTGCTTTGAGCAGAAGCTCTAATATCAATGAAACCAGGCTTCCGGGTGATTATTAACTGTGTGATGAAAAGGGCACTATATTTATTCACTATGCTTTCTTCCTAGAATTCAGCCATGGGTATACGGGTTGTTGTGAGTGCAAGCAGGGCTCCACCCACTCACAAGTCTCCTCTCCAGGCCTTAACAGGACCCTGAGATATGTCCGTACCTGTCTGAATTCTGTTGCAAGGACACTTTGCTCTCCATACTTATAAAAACAGCTCTACATAAAGAATGTACAAGGTTAATTATACTATACTTCCATTTTTAAAAGATGCATTTATTCAGAGACATGACCAGGCTATGATATATAGCAATCTACAATGTCGGTTAAAATAAAAAGTCTGAATTAATACATTTGTTAGAATGCTCCATACTTTCCTTAGGACTCAAGCTACAATAACCTGCTACATAATCCACCCCAAATACAGTTCTAGAGATCTGGCCGAACATGAAAGTGTTGTCTGTGTCTTCTTCATAGCAACTGAGCCCTGCCACCACCGTGCTTGGCTGCCTTGAAAGTCTGTTGTAACCTGGAGCATTCTTGTCATTGCTCCACTCTCCAGCCCTGCTCAGCTGTTTCCTGGCAGCAACCAGAACCTTCTTCCACTGCCACACACACGGCTTTGTGCCTTAGCAAAGACATGGCCTCCACCACGATAACTGCCTGAGTTTCTGCCCCCAAAGTCTCCTCCTTTCGTAAATCTGATCATCACAATCACCAAAAGCTTAATGGCTGCCACCACCTCCAAAATGGCTTCTGTCATTACTACATCCATTGTGGCCATCCCCACTGCCACCATATCCACCGCCATGGCTGCCATCCAGACCACCTTGACCACTGAAGTTTCCTCCATGACTAAGATTGTCATTGCCACTTAATGGGGAAGCTCAGCCTCGTTGACCAGTAGTTAAAATTAACCAGACCAGCTCAAAAACAACAAATATAGTTTAATAGTTGAAAAACAGAGAAACTTACTCGACCGGGGTCCAGCAAACACCACACACAGCCTAGGAGAGACAGAGAGAGAGAGAGAGAGAGAGAGAGAGAGAGAGAGAGAGAGAGAGAGAGAGAGAACCTGGATCCCCAGTTCTTTTTCCCTGGCCCCAGGCGGCCACACCCTAGCCAAATGTGATTGACTGAGCTTCCCCATCAGCCAATAAACCACACTCACAACTACCACTGTTTCCAGAATCATTTTTACCTATCAGGCTAAGTGAACCACTAGACATCGTTTGCTTAGATGGAGTTTTTCTGACTTCACAGTTGTGACCATTCATAACATTAGGTATTTCTGAATGACAATAATATCCATGGGGCCCTGAACGTCAAAGGTGCCACAAGCAAAACCCCTCTTAGGATTTCAATCAGTTCAACTTTTCCACACTGCTCAGTGTCACCCCTGAGTGGTGGTCTCCAATGTCTTCTTCCATACCAGCAGGAGACCTTTCCCACAGGGAAGAGGACATCTGGTCCTTGAGAATCTGCTCCTTCCACAGCTCTCGCTGGTTTTGCAGCTCTGCTGTTTACCTGATGTGACCTGACACTCATAGCTGCATCACCTCTTCCACAGCAGGGTGTGGCGAAAACCAGAGCCTGGTGGACCGGAACTGGACACTCTCCAGACTGAAGTGCTTGGAAGCTTCAAACTGTCAGACTGAAGAAAGAGTGGTAGAAGTATTGTGGTTAGAGCACATGAGCGCACACGAGCATGTGTGCTTACTTTTCTTTCCAGAACGAAAGAGGGCCTTTTGGGGAATGGTGTGACCACAATACATTGTGAACAAGTATGATATGGTACTAGTCTTTTTTAATTATCTTTCCTAAATATAAAATTTTGTTATAGATTCATATTGCTACGTGACAAACTACTAGAAACCAAAAGAGACTGAAAACGCATTCCACATCCACTACCCCAGCACATTCTCTTTGCAAAATCTGGCTGAAAAGGTCTTCTTCAGAGCTTTGAGACAAACGATGACAGTTCAAGGAGCCATTCTGAGCATATTTACAGACTGTGTGGCCATGAGAGAGCCAAACAACAAGCTCTCCAGGGGCTCAGGTTTGTCTTTTTGCCACTGTGGAAGAGGTGAACCCACTTCCGCCGGTTTCCTAAAGCAGTGTAATTTGTCGCTACGATCTAAATCGTTATCTTTGCTCCCACAGATAAGTGTCGCTCTCACCCCTCTTCAAAGAAACTTCTTTGTGCCGCCAGTGGAGCTCATTAGAGAAAACCACAACTGCTCAAAATGCAGAGATCCATTGACCCAGACGCACTCACACCCAACTAGCACACTTGCCACATCCTCAAGGCTTGGAAGAGGGGATAGAAAGAGCCAGAGTACCAAGAAGTTTATCAGAAGAAGAAAAAGGAAAGAAGGAGGAGGAGGAGAAGACAACAACAGAAGGGAGGGGAGGATGTATCTGGGAGGAGTTGTGGGAAGGAATCAGAGGTGAATATGATCAAGACACATAGGATACTCTCTAAGAATTAATAAAATATTCTTATTTTTTTTGTAAAGATAGAAAATGAAACCACCTTAAGGAGAGATTACTATTTCCAGCCAGCATGTAGGATTCAAAGACAGCATGCAGTTTGTGTAGTAGTATGTTTTAAGGGAGTAAGGCAAGTTCACTCAGGAGAAATCCTTGTGTTTGAGAAAAATCAATAAATAGTTTTAGAAAGAAAATGAAGTATACATAGTTAAACATATTTGAGAAAATGCACATTATAGTTTTCTTCCAGAACCACAAATAATGTCCGCATGTTAAAGATTCAGACTTTAAGCACTAAGTCTAGCTTTGTTGTTTCAGAATTTCTCAGCTTTTCTAGATAAAGGGATTCATTTTCCCCTTCCGAACACCTATGAATGAACAGCTCTCAAAAATGTCTTGCTCAGTCTAGTTTGGGAAATACAGACCATGAAACTGATACCTACTCAGGCTGTCCCCCATTGCTGCAATGTGAAACGGTATTGGAGCAGTTTGTGGTTCATTGCTCTGAAATATTCTGCTTCATCTCTGATTTAATTTCCTATTGTCCACCCCATGATGGGCATAGTTATTCTTTCCTGCTTGCCTGTCACCTTTCTATGTCTGCCCGACTTCTGCTCATCAGGACAGACATGGATTTTATAATTCCTAAGATAAGTCATGCCTGTCAATAATGGCAGTGATAAGCAATGGTAACAGTGACGTGATGAGATGCTTCTTGACCACAGACTTTGCCATTATTTTTACTCCCCATAAACTGTTTTCAAAGAGGAAATTCACTGTGTCCCAGAAATCAGGTCACCTCTTGGTGTCAGAGTGGAGGATCTTTCCTTTGAAAGACTGCAAAGTCTTAATTCAAGATCTTTCCAATCTGACTTGTAGGGCAGAAATAGTGATCAAGTGTGCTGGGGACAGCTTCCCCCTCAGCCCAAGTGTGACAGACAGTCTATACAGGCAGGGAAGCTGCCTCTGCTTCACCATGTTTTCTCCAGATCCTTATATATTTATAATATTGCAACATTTTATGGTCCCAGGTCATGAAAAACATTGGAAATAAATGTATTAATATATTCAGACCATTTGTTTGATGACTCCCTTAAGCTGGCAAAGAACTAGATATATTGAATAGAGAAATCATAAAATTCATAAACAGGAAACATTAAAAACACTTGATTAGCTCTAAAACATCTTGGTACAGGTAGCATTTAATTTAAAGGCTATTATTTAAAGCAGTTATTTAAAATTCACTGAAGAGCATGTTGCTTTTAATATGTAAAATAAGGAAAGGAAAAGAAAAGAAACCAGAAAACCGAGTTATGGGAAACACTGTTTTTAAACAAAGAAAAACATCACTGAAAGCCCCCATATGGGGTGGAACCGCCAAACAGTAGAGACCTTTGAGTCCTACAGCCTGTACCACTCAGCCTTCATCATTGTATAGTGAGCACTGCTACGATTTATTAAGAATAATATGGGCAGAGATGGTTAATACTTACAAGACATTGTTAAAGAGCCTAAGATGATTTACTACCACCAACACAATACAATCAAATAACTCAGGATATTAGGTATGCAATTATTCAAAAGCAACAATTTGCAGAATATTGTTCTCACAATAAATGATGTGGAACTTTTTAACTAAAGGTTTATTCTGCAAGTGTGTGTCACGAAATAACAACAGAACAAAACTAATTAGTGATTTTTAAAACTATCAGGTTGTGAGGCAGTGGTGGCTCATGCCTTTACTCCCAGCGCTCAGGAGGCAGAGGCAGGCAGATGAGTTCGAGACCAGCCTGGTCTCGAAAAAGCTAGTTCTAGGACAGCCAGGGCTGTTGCACAGAGAAACCCTGTCTTGAAAAACAAAACAAAACAACAGAAAGAAAACCCCCAAAACAAAAACAAAAACAAAAAGACCCTTATATCAGACAAATTACATGTCTCAACAAGACACCCTTTCGATAAAGCATCTTTACATTTTCTAGATTTACAGTGTATTTCCCTTGGAGTATTAAATAACCATAGTTTAAATTTTGTTAAACTTTTTCTAGACTGAATACATCATGCAACTTAATTTCAAATACATAGGTGGAAGAATATACTCAATGAGTTTTATCAGTCAGCTATCTCTGTACCCTCTACATAAGGCCATTGAAATCTTACCAAAATCTGTTAAAAATCTGTGCATGCTTTTTCTGGGAACATTACTTAAGCATTCCTCCTGAAAATTAGGATATGCATGCATTATCCGTGATCACACGGCTCCCAGGTACACAGACTGCAGACTCTATCCGGAGCCTCTCTGATTTCCTTCATTATATTTCGTTTCTTATTCTCCCCAGTCCTCCTGACCTCATTTTGCCGTGTCCTTCTCATCTGAGATGGCCATTTTAATATATTCACTGTGTTTCCTTAGGCTTCGAGACTTATTGTTTTCTCTAGGGCACATGTGCTTTGAATGTACATTACTTTTTAAAATTTTTATTAGATTTATTCATTTTACTTTCTGTGTGGGTGTTTTGACTACATGCATGTCTGGGTGCCATGTGGGTGCTTGGTGCCACAGGAGATCAGAAGAGGGTACCGCGTGCTCTGGCACTGTGGTTATGGGTGGTTGTGAACCAGCATGGTAGGGAAGGGTGGAACCACAGCACAGGGGTGGAATCCGCTTCTGTCTGCATCGCTGGGAAGCTGCTTTTCACCTTCCATCAGAACAGGAAGCGGAGGGAGGAGGAAGTTGCCACTCAGCTTCCTTTCTTCTTCTTCTGTTTGTGTTTCCAACGAGCCCGTGGGATGGTGCCCCCGATATTCATGGCATGTTGTCTTCCCTCTGTCAGTCATCTGGAAACACCCATCATGCACACCTCCAACAGGACAATGCCTTCCACGTTTCTTAACCCAATCAAGCTGACAATGAATATCAGCCATCACACCTAAAGTTATCACAGTGGTGACACCTTAACACAGCACAGCACAGCCTCATCACATTAGTGCTGGTGACATGTAAAAAAGCCTAATGTGTTGTCAGTCATCCTAGAGCAAAGCAGTTCGGGGTATGCACAGCACATGACGAATGACAATAATAAATTACTAGGTTGCTAACTCATACACTTACGATGCCATTCCTTCTTTATTTTAGAGAGTACTTACCCTCCCCCCCAAAAAAACCTACTGTGAGACAGGATGTTGTCATATCAGCAGCTACTTTGTGTATTGCTGTGGAATAACCCGGTACACTGTGGAAATGTGCTAATCAAAAGCTTATTGGCTGGTAGTCAGGCAGGAAATCTAGGTGGTACAACCAAACTAAGAGTGCTGGGATGAAGAAAGGTGGAGTCACAGGAGACACCAGCAGATACAGAGGAAGCAGGATATATAGAAAATGAGATAGCAAGCCAGGGAATGATGGTGGCATAGGCCTTTAATACTAGCACTCAGGGAGGCAGTGGCAGGCAGATCTCAGTGAGTTAAGGCCAGCCTGGTCTACAGAGTGAGTTTCAGGGCAGCCAGAGATACACAAGGAAACCCTGTCTTGAAAAAAGGAGAGAGAGAGAGAGAGAGAAGAAAAGAGAAAGAGAGAAAATGAGGTAATAAACCATGAGACATTTGGCAGAGGGTAGATTAGAAGTATGGATTAATTTAAATGTAAGAGTTAGTTAGTAATAAGCCTGAGCTATTGGCTGAGCATTTGTAATTAATATCAAGCCTCCGTGTCAGTTATTTGGGAACAGCTGGGCGGGACAGAAATTTCTACCTACAGAATATCTCTTGTTATCTATGTCTCTTGACTGCATCAAAGGGCTATGTCTGGTGATTGACATGTATCTGTGGTTCTCAAGCTGTGGGTCTCAATCCCTTTGGGAAGTCAAATCACCCTTTCACAGAGGTCGCCTAAGACTATCAGAAAACACAGATATTTCCATTCAATTCATAACAGTACCAAAATTACAGTTATTAAGTAGCAACAAAATAATTTTATTGTTGGGAATCACCACAGCATGAGAAGCTGTATTAAAGGGTAATGGCATTGGGAAGATTGGGAATAAATTTACACTGTCTAAAAGTCTGCTCAAGTACCTTCCATGACCAACAAAAATCTCCCACATTTCTTACAATGTATTCTTTTGTTGAGAGCATATAACTGAAATTAATTTAATTAATTATTATGAATCGATACTTTCACCAGTGCATGAGGCTCAATTTCTCTTTCTATTAACCAATACTTGGTATTAATTTTCTTTGTTGACTTAATTTGAAGTTCTCTGATTAAAGATGAAGAAGTATGTCCCTTCACACATATGCCTTTTTTTTTAGGACTTCCATGAATTGTCTATTTTTATTCTGTGTTCAATGATATTTTATCTACCACTAAATTCAAGTTCAGAATTTTTTTTTGTTTTGGTTATTTTCAAGACCGGGTATCTCTGTGCCCTCAGACTCAGAGATCCACCTGTCTCTGTCTACAAGTGATGGGATTTAAGGCATTTTTTAGTATTTTAAATAAATCATTGAGAACATCGAAAGGAAGATGAGGAATAGAGGTCATTTAATAGTGCCTTGAATTACCTACTCTTAAAATAAGAATGGGGGTACTGGAGAAATGGCTCAGCAGTTAAAAGCATTGACTGCTGTTGTGGAGGACCCTTGTGATTTTAATATCCAATATTGCAACCTGTATGATGTAGTCTACATAAATATGAATAGCCCTTCTCTCTCCTCAGTTATTGAGAATAATGGATCCTTCAACACTGTCTGAGAATCAGTGAGTAACTTCTTTCTCTTTGAATAAGATTCACAAAGGAAAAATCTGGTTGAAAAAAAAAAAAGATCCGATGCCTGACACCTCATAAACCCGGTATAGTGGTGTAGGTGTGCAATCCTAGCATTTGGCAGAAATAGGCAGAGGGATTGAAATTCAGTGTCATCTTTGGCTAAGTGGTGAGGCTAGACTAAGATATGTAAGACAGTCTTAAAAGAAAAGAAAAATACATAAAACCCCAACTAAAAACCTTAAAAAGTCACCAATAATAACAAAAGTAGAAGACTTTACCTAAGCACACATACCTAGATACTTTAATAATCCCAAGATTTTAAAGTCTGTGTTCAAACAAAAACTTTAATTTTATTTAGCATAGTCCACTTTGAACTCTAGTGAATCCTAACAGAACCTAACTATTTACTGTAACAGCTAGATGACTCCTTTGACATTTCATATCTTTCTGAAAACTATAAATGGGCATTTTTGTTTGCTTTTGTTTGCATTGTTTCAGATCGGTTGTCTCCATGTAGCTATGGCTGGACTGGATCACAGTCTGTACATCAGACCTGTCTCAAATTTACAGAAATCTGCCTGCCTGGGGCTCCCAAGTGTGGGAATTAAAGGCCTGTGCCACCACACTTGGCCTGAATCTTAAACTAAATGTATACTACAAATTTCAATATCTTTCAGAAAAATGGATAGAATAACTTCAGAATCAGCAATCCCTTTTCTAATTGTATTATTATATCAGCTTTCACAGGATCTTAAGTAAAGAAATCCCAATAATACCAGAAAGATCTTTGTTTCAAATAAGGAATGTGTCTCCAATGTTCCATTTATGTAACATACCCAGTTCCATATTTATATATCACATATAAACTTTATACACATGTACATTTATAAGGCATACTTCATTGATATTCTGAAGTTTTGAGGCTATTTGAGATATCTAAGAGTCACATTCTAAAAAGACTTAAATGACTTGAGACAATTTTTCTGGTTAGTTAAATTCTAAATTTGTCTTTGAATTTCACTGCAACACTGTGAGTGGATACTGCACTTTCCTTTCCCTGTCACCCAGACCTGAATAATCACACAAAAACTTTACTAATTATAACACTGTTTGGTCAATGGCTCAGGCATATTCCTAGCTAGCTCTTATATCTTAAATTAACCCATTTATATTAATCCGTGTATCATCACAAGGCTGTGGCTTACCAGTAAGGTTCTTGCATATTTCTCTTTTGGCAGCTACATGGCATCTCCCTGACTCTGCCTACTTTATATATATGTATATATACATATATATGTACACACACAAATATATATATATGTCAGTTCGAATTTCCCACCCGGCTTTGCTCTGCTAAGCCATTGGCTGAAACAGCTTTATTCATCAACCAATAAAGCAACACATATACAGAAGGACATCTCACATCACCACACAATGTCAAAAATTAATGGCACGTGCAATGTCATCTCGCAAGTATTTCTGAGGGTAGTGACTCAAGGTTTTTGATGTCATTATATGCTAACTGTGGGGTTCCACACTGATAATAGACACAAAAATTTTGCAACACTTGTTTCAATAAAAAGAAACAATTTTACATTGCACCCTGGTACAATCAGGTTGTACTCTTTGAACAGAAATACACAAAGCTGCGGAAAGGTGTCTGGACTTGCCTAGATATACCAGAGAGCCCTTGGTGAAGTGAAGAAATTTATATGATTTCTGATGCAAAAACACAATGATGGTGCCTTTGCCAGTACTGATTGTGCAGTTAGAAACAAGATGTGGCTGAGACATAGTTCATCCTACATTCTATTTGTGAGTACATGAAACCTGAATAAACAATGTGACCAAAGTAAGAACTGACTTTGTCAGAAATAATGATAACTTCTTTATTATTTGAGTTAATTATCATCACTGCAAATGCAGGTGGGGACTCAAAAGGAATTTCTTTTTTTGCTAAAAAAAGATGGAAGTGCTCAATTTTTAATAAACAACTAGTGGTTTCAGAGTGCTGGGTGCTTGAGATGCAGCGGTGTGAATGACAGGCAAGGGCCCCGCCTTTGCAGACCGCCTTCCAGGGTCGAGAGCTGGAGTAAATAACAATTCGGTAGAGCTGAGAGGTGCAAGGGGACGAACGTGAACAGGGCTGCTCTCAGTATGGTGATCAGTGAGGCACTTTGGGATCCTCAGCAAGACCTGAGTCCTGGGTAGGAGATGTTAGCCCTGCAGACATTCGAGGAGAGATGGGCACCCGTGAGGACCTGAGTCCTGATTGGAGATGTTAGCCCTGCAGACATTCGAGGAGAAATCGGCACCCCCGAGGACCTGAACAGATGGGGGCTGGGTTTTGCTGGGGGCATGAAGAGAAATGAGTGTGGGCTTAGTTCAGTGCACCAGGGTGAGAAAGAGGAAGGCGGAAGGTCAGAGGTCAAAGCAGCTAGGTGCTATCAGACTCCAATAAGCCAAATGTGGCAGGTTCTCACAGATTGTGGTAGACACTGAATTTTATTTAAAGTGTGGTAGGTAACCTTTGGAATCAGTTAGGGTAAGAGGTCACATAACATGAGAAGGGAGACTATTTATATGAGCAATAATGGTGGTTTGAATCTTGGTAATGGTTGTAAAAAATGAAGAGAATTGGGGAGAAGTTTTGGAGGTGGTGCTGACAGACCAGGGGATGAATTGGACATGGGGGATGAGAAAAGGAAGGATCTGTTGATTTCCACGTGTAAATGTTAACTATTATTTTCTACCTAAAGCCCGATCCCCAATGTAAACTGTGTCTTTCCTCCGCCTTAAAGATTTCCCTCTGCGAAAACTGTGTTAAGAGGACACAATGACAAGCTAGGGAGAAAAGCGGAAGCCACACACCCACCCCGAGGGTGAGGGCGAGTACTGGAATCCACACAGAAACCTCAGAACTGGGAACGGAAGCGTGAGAAACCTAAATTATGGTGATGGCTGCACAAAAAAATATACTTACTAATTGCAGGCTTGTGTACTCGAAAGGAGAAATATTTAAACTAAACTTGAGTGAATTTCTAAAATCATGGCAGAAAATATTCCAAGCTATTAACAATAATTACTTCCAGAAGATGCAATTATGGAGAATTTGAATCTTCTCTATTTACATCTTTCACTTCTTTAAACTCTTTTATAATGAATGTATAATGATTTCAGTGGCTATCATTTTCTATCACTTCTTCACCCTACGGAAATGTGAGACAAACAACAGAAGATTTGGGAACAGGGCCTGTAATGGAGCAGCCTGTGCCGCTTTCTACCCTCTGCTTGATTCCTAGGAAACACATGGAATGACTAGAACTCTGGAAGTCACCTGGGGGCAAAAGACAATTGCAATAACAGAAACAGCAAACAGTAATGAAGACAGCATCCTCTACACATGTGACAAGGAGGTGCCTATTCCTAGGTTTCTATTGCAGGGGAGGATAAATTTTAAGGTATTTAAACCAAAGGAAATTGGGGCTCTTACTTGCAAATAAACCTAATCCTGATTTTAAAAAAAATCTTTAAAATCAGCAGTAAAAGTTTCTAACAATTTATCTTAGAATAAAGACAAGACATTAAAAAAAAAAAACACCTTTAGGGAGGATGGAGAGATGGCTGAGTGGTTAAGAGCGCTTGTTGCAGAAGACACAGGTTCAGTGTCCAGCACCCACATGATGGCTCACAACCATCTGTAACTCCAGTTCCAGGTTATCTGATCCTCTTCTTACCTCCGTGAGTACCAGGTAAGCACATGATACATATGCACGCCGTCAAAACATTCATACACTTAAAATAAGTAAATACACACTTTTAAAAAGACATTTAACCAGAAAGAGATACACAGATGGTCAATCAACTTATACAATTATGTTCAACACCGCTGAACATTAGGGAAATGCAAATTAGAACCAAATGAATTACCACTTTAAATATATCAAAAGGCATAGAGTAAAAATAGAATACCAGATGCCAGCAATGGCTGGGAGGAGCAGATTATGCACACACTGGTGGTAAGAATATAAAATGGTTTGGATGCTCTCGAAAACATCATGTCAATTTGTTTAGAGACCAGACACTCAACTACACAATTACACAGTACATGTTTAGTCTAAGGAAATAAAGACTTAGTGTCTCACAAAAATTGTACATGGATATTTGGAGTAGGTTTGTTGTGAATATTAAAAACTGGAAGCAAACACTATATTCTTCACTGCTTAAATTTTTAAGCAAACTGTAGCCTGTCTTTGATGGTTAGTCTTTGTCAACTCGACACAAGCTAGCATCATTTAGAAAGAAGGAATCACAATTGAGAAAATGCCCCCATCAGCTTAGCCTGTGGCAAGCCTGTTGGACAATTTCTTGATTGGTGCTCGATGTGGAAGGGCCTAGTCTACTGTAGTTGGTGCTATCCCCGGGAAGGTGTCCTTAGGATAAGCAATCAAACTGAACAAGTCAGGGCTAGCAAGCTAGTAAGCAATGTCCCTCCATGGTCTCTGCTTTAGTTCCTGCCTTGAGTTCCTACCCTGACTTCTCTTGATGGTGGACTACCAAAACCTTGGAGGCAAAAAAAAACCCTTCCTCCCTTTTTGGTCATTATCATTACCACACCAAGAGAAAACCAACTAAGCTAGGAGTTGGCACCATGATTATGTGGTTTTATTGTGAAAGACATGACCATGCTGTTCTGGGAGGATTATGAAAGGGTCTGGAATTCTGGGTTAGAAAAACTCTTGAGTCTTCAGAGTTTAATATGCTATTGTGGGACTTGAGAGAGAATGCTGACAGAAGTACCAGCAAGGGTGACCTGATGACTGAGAGGAAGCAGAGATGTAGCAAGGGTCCAGGGACAAACTACAAGCTTCAAAGGCACAGCCACAGTGACCTAATTCCAGCTAGGTCCACCTCAAAAAGTTTCCATCTTCCGAACTAACATCAAGAATTAGGGACCAAGCCTTCAACCCTTGAGAATGTGGAAGTGTTTTATAACCAAACCAAAAGAAACTGCTTCTGTTAAATCCTCCTCTGCACATGCTCCAGGCCTAGGTGGGCCTCAGGCCTGATTGGACAGAACAGCTCCAGGCCTAGGTGGGCCTCAAGCCTGATTGGACAGAACAGCTCCAGGCCTAGGTGGGCCTCAAGCCTGATTGAACAGAACAGTTCCAGGCCTAGGTAGGCCTCAGGACAGATTAGATAGAACTGTGGCACCTGCACAGGGAAGGACCCCTCACACTGGGGACCTTCAGGATCCACTTATCACCTCACATCCTTGACCAGTCTGGTGGAGACTGGGCTGGAAAAGAAGCTTGCACTGCGTAGCAGAAACAGAATGAAACCTCAAGCTTGGATTCCTGAATAGAGGCTAAATAACCAAGTAATTATTTCTCAGTTATATGAATAGCCAAAAATGCAGATGCCTCAGTTGGTTAGATATCTACCATGTAAAAATTAGGACCTGATCTGAGATTCCCAGAACTTACGGTAGAAAAAAAACAAAGTAGGGTATGGCAATATGTATCTATGACATCAGTGTTCACAGGAGTGGAAAGGGGGAGGCTGACACAGGCTGAGATGGCAGCTCCTTGGAGCTTGTTAACCAGTCAGGCTAGCAAAATGGTAAGCACTGGGTTCAGTGGCAGACACATCACAAAAGTTGGTGCAAAAGTGATTGAGGAAGACACTCAGGGTCAATCTCTGGCTTCCACACACAGACACACCCGCACAAGTACACACACACACACACACACACACACACACACACACACACACATTTAAAATATAATCAAAAATGTAAAATTGAAGGAAGGTCGCTTAAGTTCTTGTCCAGAGACAGGACAGAATCAGCTCCATTCAAAGGGAAGCAGGCCGGGCACTGGTGGCACACACTTTTAATCCCAGCACTTGGGAGGCAGAGCCAGGCGGATCTCTCTGAGTTCGAGGCCAGCCTGGTCTACTAGAGCTAGTCCTAGGACAGCTTCCAAAGCTACAGAGAAACCCTGTCTCAAAAAACAAAAACAGAAAAACAAAAAAAGCAGAAAAACACTGATTTGGCTTAATAAACAAAGGACACTCTAAGTCCTTTAATGCAACATTCTCAGTGCAGAGAATGTATATTTAAACTCTTTTCTGATTTACACACCAGCAAAATATGTGGGCACATGCTCACAAGTGTGACCTCTTCTCCTGGTGGGGCTCTGTGGGTACCCAGGTTTCTTCCCCTTTGTTCGTGGCTCTATGCAGGGCCGTTTTACCTTTGGCTTCCTGGCTTCTCTGTTATTACACTGGCCTGAGGGTTTAGCTTAGAAAGAACTTGGCCCTCTTTTGTTATGGTGATTCCACCTGCAAGCAAGGATCCTGCCGTAGGCCCTATACGCCTGCCCTTGGGCGCCTGACACCTGACAACCTCTTCCACTGCTCCGGATGGGAGGGGGCTTTGCCCCTTTGCCCCCTAGTATATATACCCGACCTGTGTTTAATAAAGTTGCCATTTACTCTTTGGTGAATGAGCATGGTCTCTTTGTGTCTGTCTGTTTCAACCCTTAGGATATTCATCCATTCTCGTGGGCTCGATTCGGGAAAGCGCGCGCCTGTTTCGGGTTTGGGAATTCACAGAAAAGTGCAGACAACAGGACTCTATCAATTTCCAGCAACTTCCAATCTAGACTGCATAGGAGTGCCGCAGAATTCCTTCAGTGTACACTTTCCAATTTCCCGAATGAAGTACCACAGCGGTGAGCAGGTTTTGCCACGCTGTGTGACTGTTTCGACTGCAGAAGAGCAGCAAAGGAATTACAGCTGGACATCCATCCAGGTTGGAAGCCAGGTCCTAGCAAGAATGAGAAAACACGGCCTTTCTTTTCTTTTCCTTTTTTCCTTTCATCTCCTTTCCTTTCCTTTCCTTTCCTCTCCTCTCCCCTCCCCTCCCCTCACCTCACCTCCCCTGCTCTCCTGTCCTCTCCTCTCATCCCCTCCCTTCCTCTCCTCCCCTCCCCTCCCCTCCCCTCCCCTCCCTTCCTCTCCTCCTCTCCCCTCCCCTCCCCTCCCTTCCTCTCCTCCCCTCCCCTCCCCTCCCCTCCCTTCCTCTCCTCCTCTCCCCTCCCCTCCCCTCTTATTTCTTTCCCTTCCTTCCTTCCTTCCTTCCTTTCTTTCTTCCTTTCTGCAAGCTCCCGTGGCAAACAATCACATTTCTCTTTTCTTCTAATCCTCACCAGAATCAACATGCTTGCTTATTGCGCATTTTCCCTATGAATGGACGAGGAAGACTCAAGTGAGGCTCACTCCAATCAGAAGGAACTCTGAGTAGTTGATGACTGGCCAACAAGCAGGAACTCCGCATCGCTCACAGCTCATCTGCTCTCAACACCCAGAGAACAGCAGGAGCCTGCAATGCACAGCGGCCCGTGATTGCTTTTAGATGCATTTTTTCCATAATCAGAAACAGAGTTGGCATGTTAGTCAAAAGCTGATGTCACCGTCTTTCAAGATTGCCTTTTGCATTCATTTGAAACTAAACATTTTAGGGTAAACCAATGTTTGCGCTGGATATAATAGTAAGGTGCACACTGTTTATTATACATTCCATCCATTTTATGGCTTTGTGCATCACTTTTCCTATCCCTCTCTCCAAAAATATGACAAAAACTTAAGAGTTCATTTGGGTTCATGGTCTGAGGGGGGAGATCTGTCATGGTGAGGAAGACACAGAACCTGGTACAGCTTGGTTCGTGATGGCAGAGATGTGTAGCTGAGTTTTTTTCAACCAGAAAGAAGAGAGATTGGGCTGAAAGCAGTGTTGGGCCATAACCCATGAACAACATCCCTTCCAGAAATCCACTTCTTTAGGCTAGGTTCAATCTTCTAACAAGTCAAGAATCTCCTCCAAATGATACCATCAGCTGGTGGTCAAATGTTCAAACACGTGAGCCATTATGGGTCATTTTACATTCGAACTGTAACAATTTACCCAAGACCCCATGGGCTCATGGCTATCACAAACGCAAAATCCATGCAGTCCAACTTCAAAAGGCCCTCCCTATTGCAGAGAAACTCTATTCAAAAATCCAAAGTCTTTTCTGAGAGTCATGTCAATCTCTTAACTGTGAACCTTCACTAAACAAAAACAACTTATACATACCCAACATGCAGTGACCTGGAGTAAATATTCCCATTCCAAAAGAAAATAATGGAAAAATTAAAGATTGAACTAAAGTATAACCTAAACCCTGTGTCCATATCCATCACCTGAGACTCATAGTGGCACCATATGAGCTCCAACAGTCTTGGGTAGTCCTGCCTGTCTTAGTTTGGTTTCTATTCCTATGATAAAGACAACAACCAAACGCAGCTTGGATAGGAAAGGGTTTCTTTGGCTTACACAACCTAATAATCAGTCCACCCTGAAGGGAAGTCAGAGCAGGAACTCAAGGCAGGAATTACAGCAGGACCCATCACAAAGTGCAGCTGGGCTGCATCTCAAACCGACAGCAGAACGTGACACTGTTAGCCACCCTGTGCTGGTTTTGTAGGCATGCAGAATACAGGAGTCCCTCAGTCCTGAATGCTACTCACAAGCCCCACAGAGCCACACAGTTAGACAGTGTGTGGCAGGGTCACACTTCCTGGAGGGAGGTTCTAAGAAACCACTGTGGAAATTTGTGACAATCATGTTTAACTTACAATAGAGACCCCAAGAATACTGGCGATGCCAGGAACATTAGAGGGACTTCTGCCAGGGCCTGAGTTGTTAGTGTTCCCATGCTGTGGCAGAAAAGTTGAAGGCCATGTCCTGTTAGATTTTATATTTTACCCGTTTGCTATGAGGCTGGGTCATCTGAGAAGGGGGGACTTCAATTGAGAAATAACTCCCTTAGATTGGCCAATAGGAAGTGTGTGGGGAATTTTCTTCATTAATGGTTACTGTGGGAGAGTTGCTGCAATCCTCAGGAGAGTCTCCGTTCTTCCTTGAAACCTAATGGGTACGTTTTTGTTTGTTTTGTTTTGTTTTGTTTTGCTTTGCTTTGCTCTTTCTGTCTGCCTTTGTATTGTCATTCTGGTCTTCCACAGTCACCATAGTTACGCACTAAGCTCATAGCAGGCTGGGGCTTCTGGGCCTCACCTGTCTAAACTCTCCCACATTCCTCCCACAACGCAATTCCTTGTTTTGTTTTTTTCATGACAGGAACTCACTATATAGTTTTAGATGACCTGGAGCTCGCTATGTATTCCAGGCTTGCCTCAGCTCAGAGATCCACCCGCCTCTGCCTCCCAAGGGCTGGGATTGAAGGTGTGTCCTGATCCACAAAAAAAAGTTTCAAAGCCCTGTGCATTACAAGGTCAAGGCTACCACAGCAATTTCTCAGAAGGAATTTACTCTATTCAACACTTTTTACCATTGTTGTAACCAAATACTTGACAAGGGAGATCCTATCATAGTGGGGACATGCTGGGAGGACTAGTTTAGGTTTGGGGGGAGGTGGGGGAGCAGGGATATGGAATAGCTGCTAGTTACATGGCATCAGCCAAGGAGAGAGTGCTCAGGCTGGAAGGCAAGACTCGCTATTACCTACCAGGCCCACTGCCCAGCACCACTTATGCCAGATAACCCCAACCTCCCAAAGATTCCATTGCCTCCCAAAGACAATGCTATCTGCTAGGGACCAAGGGTTCAAAGTATTTCACATTCAAGCCACAACAGTTTGATTGTATGTGTGTGTGTGTGTGTGTGTGTGTGTGTGTGTGTGTGTGTGTAGTTTTACATTATTTTTTGTGTATGGTTATTTTTCTTGCATACATATGTGCCCCAAATGCATGCTTAGTGGCCATGGAGTTCAGAATAAGACATTGGATCCCCTGAAACTGGAGTTACAGATGGTTGTGAGTTTCCATATGGAAGCTCAGAATCAAACCTAGGTCCTATGAAAGAGCAGCCAGAATTCTCAACCACAATCATCTCTCCAGGCCCAACACGTATTGAAAATAAAGATACAAAGCAACATTAACAACAAGCACCACTATTCACCTGATGCAAATCTCTGGGCAACTGTTTTATCTAGAACAAAGCCCAGTAGATATTTGAAAATTAAACAACAAAACTTTAATTTCCTTCGTCGGCCCAGTATTTAAAATCCAAAACAGATCACTGAAGACAAGCAGGGCTTGGGATTGTGAAACCTCTTTAAATGCAGGTTTCATCACGGCTTCACCGCAGACCTCACACTGCTTTCCAATTGCTTTTGCCATTGCTAACCTAGGTTTGCATAGGAGACAAGACTCAACTTTTAAGTAAGAACTGAGCTACAAAAGCAATAGACAGTATTAAATAGTCGGGCTTTTAATTTGAATGAGCAATATCACAGAACCACATGTTCTTCCGACATCAGAATGAGCCTCAAGAAGTAGCTTATTCATACATTATTTTATTTCTTACAGAAGTTGAACAGGTTCTTGACTCCTTTGTGCAAGTTACATAGGCACCTCCAGGGATTGCACTCTGCTTGCTAGGCTTTTCACTGTAATGTTGTAATGCATACAGAGTCGTCCATTTGAGCAGCTTTGGGCTACTGCCACAGACTACACCACTTATGATACACATGAACTTACTGGCTCCTGATCCTTGAAGCTGGGGAAGCCTAGACCAAAGGATGGGCCTCTGGGGAGGCCTTCTTGCTGCATCGTCCTCTACAGAAAACAGGACAAAGGAAGGGAGAGAAGGAACAAAAGGGAAATAGAGGGAGAGGAGAGATTCCCCCCAAACCACAGTTTTACAATGAGCCCACTTTCGCAATGAGTCATTGATAAAGTGCTGTTCTGTAGCCAGTCACCGCTCCTTGTTCCCACGCCTCAATGCTGTCACACTGGATTATTTTCAAGACCTGTTTTCTTCTTCAGAGAAGCATTCAAGTGTAGCCCACAGGGACCTGTTTGAAAAAGTGCACTGCTTTCCCTTTAAGGGAATGTTTAAGGTTACTAAATCTTCCACCCCAGTGACCTTTGCAGCGGCTGCAGTATTAGTATGTTGAGAAAAGTATTTTTTCTCATTTCTTATTAGTTCCTTGAGAATTTCCTACAATGCATTTGGATCATATTCATCCTTTCCCCAGCTTCTCCAGACCCACCTCCCCTTCCACAGCTACCCGACTTTGTGTCCCTCCTCCTCTTTTTTTTTTTTAAAGAAAACTCATCAAGTACAGTTTGTGAGGCCCATGTACTCTTGGATGTGTGGCCTTCTCTGTATGGCAGTTCACACACTAGGGGCCACAATCTTCGAGAAAATTCTCTCTCCATCCAGCAGTTATCAAATAATAACTTCTCAAGGTGGGACTTTGTGACCTTCTCGCTTTTCAACGCAAAACTCTTGCCTGGCCTGAGCCTGGTCTTGCGCATGCTTTCTCAACTGTGAATTCAAATGTACAATTGCCCTGTTGTGTTTGGAAAACACCGTTCTCCTGTAGTCATCCACTATCTCTGGTTCTTCTACCAGGATCCCTGAGCCTTGGGAGGATGGGGTGTGATCGAGATGTTTATTTTAGGGATAAGCAAGTCACAGTCTCTGATTCTCTGTACATTGATCACTTATGGGTCTCTGTGTGAACTGCTATCCAGTGCAAAAAGAAGCCTCTCTGACAAGGGTTGAGAGATGCAGCAATCTGTGAGTATAATGACTCATCAGTCATTAGGAGTCAGTTTAATGCTATGTCCATTTAGCACAGTAATAATAGTAGGTCCTCCCCGATGGCCTATGGTCTAGCCGCAAGTTTTTGACTCTGATAATGGTGCTAGGTATAGGTTTCAACTTGTAGTGTGAAGCTGAAATGAGCGAGTGGTTGTTCACTCCCAGGACGTTCATGCCACTACTGCACCAGTGGGCACGCCCTGCTGCTCACTGTACTCACAGGGTGCACAGCTGGGCAAGATTAGTGATGCTTCTTCATTTCCAATAGAGCACATGGCACCTTCCGGTCTATAAAAGCTGCTAAGTAGGGATGGAGGTGTCGACCGAGTACCAGCTTAATTTCTCCATGTTCTATAACTCAGGTGTGTGGTGTCAGTTTCCTGCTGAAAGGCTGCACTTCCTAGCTTTACGAGGGATGGAGGAAGCTGTTTCTGATGCTAGAAGGGACCACATCCATCTTCTTCTGTAGGCATTTTGCCATTTGCACTCGAGGGTGATAAAACTGCCCCCTCACCGTGAAAAACCATGGTCCTGCCTAAGGTCAGACCAAGTCTCTCCTCTTTTCCATCTTCCATCTCTATAGATGCTCTAGATAATCTAATTCTTTAGCAATAAGGCCTTGCTGTCAAGTTCTGGAGGGTAACCAAGACTACTGGCAATATTTGGGGTTCTGAGGGACTTCACTCATCAACCGCTCCTAAGAAAGTAGCCCATTCCTGTACATTCGTGGCAAGGGGAATTTTGTTATCCTGTGGTATCTAGTAGGAGCAGTGTTGCCACATTGCAGGGTAGCTCCATTTAAGCTTTTTATACATGCTTGTTTGCATCATAGGAAGTTCTTACAGAAGGTTACTGTTTTAAAGGAAATAGTTTGGTAACTGTATCCAAATAATAGACTATCTTATAAAAAGTTATTTCAATGGACATCCTCAAAATTACATCAAACCCTTACACTTTTTCTCTTTATAATGATTTCATCGATTGTAAAATACAATAAACAGGGACGAGAGGCCTGGCTCAGCGGGTAAGAGCACTTGCTGTACAAGAGTGAGGACCTGAGTTCAGATCCCAGCAGCCACAGAAAAAGATGTGCATAGCTTTGTGTGCCTGTTCCTTTAGCCCTGGGAAAGGGGCAGAAACAGGAGGATTGTTGGGATTGGCTGCCCACTGCATTGTTTCAAGTTCAGTGAGAGGTCCTGTTGCAAAGGAGTAAGGTGTAAAAAGGCATCATCCTTTGGTCTCTTCATGCATGTACAACCCCACACATGCACTTTCAAAACATGACAACCATACACACACAGAATATATAGCAAATGTTTTCTTAAAACTATTGAAATGCTATACAAAACGAATTACAAGGAACCCAGGAATTAGCCCACGTGTTGGACTTTCCTCTGTTTTCTTCTGAAGTACTTTTTGTTTCTTTCGAGACAGGCTTTCTCTGTGTAACAGCCCTAGCTGTCCTGGAACTAGCTCTTGTAGCCCAGGCTGGCCTCGAACTCACAGAGATTCACCTGCCTCTGACTCCTAAGTGCTGGGATTAAAGGCGTGTGCCACCACCACTTGACCTGAAGTACTTATTTTGACCTTATATTATAATTTACATCAAAGGAATTAATATAACACTGACAAAACCTAAACCTATCTTTCTTGCTTTTGTCCCTTTTAGTGAAATCAATTTAGAAAAAAAATTCACAATTTTATGCCTTGTCCTTTAATTGTCCCGTATGACCTTTCACTCTACTAATGGATAGACAGCTTTCAATCTTAACCCTCTTGAAATTATTTTAGCTTATGCTAGAGAACGCTGTATTTTGTTTACACTACTGTTCAAGAAAATTATCTCCAAATACAAACCAAACTACACTTAAAAAAAAAAAAATCACAAAACAGGTATCCAAACTTATCAACTAACCGAATGTGTAATACTTAAGAGATGGGTGTTGGTGCTGGCAGGGCAGTGGACAAAAGACAGCTGTGGTCAGGAGTTCTAGTGTCTGTTTAGTAGAGTAAGTGTGTATGGCTGACAGTAAGACATGCCTGTGAGCAACCCTGTCTAAACTTCAGTTTGTAAATACCTGTCCATTAGTGGAGAGAAGGCTGGTGCTGCACATGGAGATATGTGGATATTATTTAATTCAGGATCTACCATTATGTAAGTAGTATTTAAGGGCTGCTCTCTTAAAATTGCTTAAGGTAGGCTTTTTTTTTTAAGTTTTTGTGTGCGTGCACACGCGCCAAGCTATCTGGCGGCCAGAGAGCCAATCTTTCACAAGTCGGTTAAAAGAAGCCCACACGCATACTTCAAGTTTTAAAAACCCAGGGCTGACAGGTAAATAGTTGGTTAACGGGAACAGGGACGAAAACTTTCCTTACGATCAGTAAAGACCTGATCTCCTAGGCAAGAGTAAAGACTTAAGAAGCAGGCAGAAAACGGCGCCCCAGGCCCCCACCACCTCAGCATCCTCATTGGGCTTGTCCTGTGACGTCATATCACCGGCGTCCTGGAGGCGGGACTTCCTGGCTCGGGCCAGCCAGTTTCGGACGCGCCGGAAGTCCCTGCTGAGAGACGTACGAGTCTCCCTGTCGGAAGCTGTCTGAGACCCCTTGTATCCTGGTTCGGGAGGAGGACTTGTGTTTCAGCGAGCGCCAGGTCGGTCGGCACGCTGAGGAGCAGGAGCTGGGGCATGGACAGCCGCCTGCAGGAGATCCGGGAGCGGCAGAAGTTACGGAGGCAGCTCCTCGCTCAGCAGGTGTGCGCCCGGGTGGGAGGGCGGCTCAGTGCGCGGCCGCCTCTCTTTCCCGCCTGCCCCATCTGTGCACCGTCTTCTGCCAGGATCAAGGTCCTTTGTCCCCAGACTTTGATTCCCTGGTCTCCCCACGTTCTTAGCTCCGGCAGGCGCAGTGCCCGTCGGAGTCATCATGGAGAAGACCAGCCAGTGCCCGTCATGGGCTTCGCAGCCCCGTGGCTGCGGGCAGCCTCTTCGGTGGCGGGGATAGACGTGGTGTTTGTTGACTAGGACCGGTGGCTCTTTAGCCACTGCGTTTCTCTTCACCACTTCCGCGGTGTTTCGTGTCTTGCCTTTCTTCCACTTCAGCCTCACTTTTTTTTCTAAACAGTTATTCTTGTCTCAAAGTACGGGGCTTTGTCTGTGTGGGTACGTGCACGTGGGTACAAGTGCTCACCGAAGTGACAGAGGGTTGGATCTGCCTGGACCTGGAGTTATGGGTGACTGTGAGCCTCCTGGTGTAGGTGCTGGGACTTGCACTTAGGTCCTTTGGAAGAGCAGTGCACGCTCTTGGTCACTGAGCTATCTCCGGCCCAACTTCACATTCTTGAGATTGTGTTTTTGTTTGTTTGTTTTTCGAGATAGCTTTGGAGCCTGTCCTAGAACTAGCTCTTGTAGATCAGGCTGGCGTCCAACGCACAGAGTTCCTCCAGCCTCTGCCTCCCGAGTGCTGGGATTAAAGGCATGAGCCACCACCGCCCGGCTGAGAGTGATTTTGAAGGAAGTTTGTATTTTCATGGACTCATGTGAAGCAAACGGAGAGTAAAATTTAGACTCTGTCCTAAAACACAATCTCCCGGAGACTAGTGTTTGAATCCTTACTTTGTAGGTATTAGAAACAGGAGGGAAGTGTGATGGTTACTTAACCAAACAAGGAATGGGTTTCCAAAATTGTTGCTTCCCCTGGCCACTCCTCACTAGAGAATTAGCTGAGCTTTGTCTCTCCAAATATTAACTTCCAAACTTTCGCTTTCATTGAAGCTTGTGGACGAGTGTGTAAGTGCCTGCCGATTAGTAGTAGTACACGTCCAGAGGGTACATATTACACGTTGTTTTACCTGCAATCTGAGGCCTTTTTCATTGCACCATACAGACCAATAAAAGTGGAGGGAAATGTGCAACGCTTTAATGAGGCAGCTTGCTAAATCCATCGCTATATTGGTTCCTCAGAGAACTCGCAGAAGAAAAGGCTTGTATTCTGAGAAACATTCCAACTACTCTCTGACCAAAAAGAGTTAGGGATTTTATGAAGGATTTGAAACTGATGAGCATTTCATATAGTGGAAGAGATATTTCATTGGAGAAATGAAGGCAGGCATATGAAGTGGTATATTAAGAGAATATTTTGTTATTTAAAGTCAGAGATGCTAATTTGCAGCATTGATGTTTTTGTATGCCTTTTCTCTCTGGAGCTGAAGGGACCACTAAATGCAGATTTTCTCATATGTTCTTATCCTTAATATAACCAAACAGTTCCTCATGCTATTCTATGTCCTTGGTCTGACTTGGAAAGTTTTCCTTAAATTGGTTCTGTTCAGCTTAGCCTTTGTTTACAGAATTTCCCCCATGGCCACCCAAGTTGACATTACCATTTTTAAGCTATTAGTAAATTTTATTTAAAACTTTGCCTTAATAAAATTGAATAAATTTTTGTGAAAGCATGGGATAGTTTATGAATCAGTCCTTATGAAGTGCTTTGCCTTTTTTTTGTTATTGCTACAACTGCTAAATTGTGTTTTATTCACAGTTGACTAAGTAATCATCTTAATTTCAAATATGACCAAATACATAAAATATTTTCCAGCTGACAAAGTCTTTCTTAGTTAAAATGATCTTTTAGCTCACTTACAGTTTATTTTGCGAACCTATTGTTAGTGTTATGAGAGGTGCTGCTTTTATAAAATATTTGATATATTAAAAGTTAGCAACACAGTTTGCAGTATATGAATAGTGCATCGTGGTCTGACGTTGGGTTTTTGCTTCCTAGTTGGGAGCTGAAAGTGCAGACAGCATTGGTGCTGTGTTAAATAGCAAAGAGGAGCAGAGAGAAATTGCTGAAACAAGAGAAACTTGCAGGTATGTGGAGCAACTGCTTTTTTAGTGACGTGTTTATGATGTGAAAGGGTATTTTTTTTTTATTTTGACTTATTTGTGGGGGTTATTTGGAGTGGGGAGAGTGAGACACAGTCATGCTGTGTACCCCATCCTTGCCTTGTAGCATTTCTGCCTGAACCTCATGAGAACCGGAATCACTTCTTAAGGTTTTTTTTTTTTTAATGAACAATTAATTGTAGGTATGAATGTGTTGTTAGGAAAATTGTGAAAATGGAGATTTTGGAAACAGGTTTTTGTTTGTTTGTTTGTTTGGTTGGTTGGTTGGTTGGTTGGTTTTTTGAGACAGGGTTCCTCTATGTAGCTTTGGAGCCTGTCCTAGCAATAGCTCTGTAGACCAGGCTGTCCTCAAACTCACAGAGATCCACCTGTCTCTACCTCCCAAGTGCTGGGATTAAAGACATGCACCACCACCGCCCAATGGAAACAGTTTTTAATGTCAGTTAGAAATTATGAAATATTTACTTTCTGAAAATATTAAATTCCCATTTATAAAATAGGTTGAAGTGAAATGTTACACTAATAATTAGCTTACACACCATAAGTAGTGTTAAATTATAATTTTTATGAAATTATAAAAGAAAATAATAATTTAAAAGTGGTATTTATTTGATAATTCAGAAAACATTTTATAATTTTTAAAATTCTAGTTCATCAGTTGTATCAGTTTTACTTACAGTAGATAGTATAAAATATACATAAACTAGTATGAAGGATACATAATTTAAAAGTTTCTTTTCAGAATACAGTTTTTATAGTAGCTTATTTTTTAATTTGGTTGTCTTCTTATTAAAATAAGCTACAAATTATTGCCCCTGACTTTTCGGCATTAGTTTATAAGCTGAATAAATGTATATTTAACCAGGAAACATTTGGCTTTGTTCCCCTAACTTGTTACTACTATAAGCAGATTCATATGCATCTTTGTATTTTCTTGTGTGAAAGTTGCAGTTTACTTTTCAGGGCTTCCTATGATACAGCTGCTCCAAATTCAAAGCGAAAGTGTCTGGATGAAGGAGACACAGATGAAGACAAAGTAGAAGAGTATAAGGCAAGTAGGAAATGAGATGGTTGTATGCATAGTTGAGAAAGAAATCCTTCTAATAGATTCATCTCATTTGGAAAGCTTAATTTTAAGATGTGCTAAAATCCTTATGAGTAACATTTATATTTTTAGTTAAAGACTTGTATCAGTTTGCTCGTTTTATGTAAAAGTATGTGACTTACATATGATTTTATATATATATATATATATATATATATATATATATATATATATATATATATATAAAAACACAATATAGTTTTTGGTAAGTACTGGCAATAATACTCTTTCAGAACAGCGAAAAGATAAATCTATCATAAACTTTGGGTGACAGAAATACAGCAGATTTTGAGGGACTGCAGCAGTCACTTTTGAGTGACATTATTCCATATTAACAGCACAAGATAGTATAATTAAAGTATTTTCACAACACATGGACTCCAAAGCAGCTTTATTATTTCCAAAAGAACCCTAAACCTCACTTCTTTTGATTTAATATAATCCTCTATTAATTTTTGAGAATTTCATGAAGGTATACAGTATATTTTGATCACATTAACCCTTAATTATTCTGCATCCATTGCACCTCCAACTCCTCCATCCCTCCTCCCAACTATATAGCCATATTTAAAACCCAGAGTCTAGTTTGTGCTGCCTGTAGACGGATGTATAGCTATTTACTGGATCATGGTTAACCTACCAGAAACCACACCCCTAAAGAAAGGAGCCTTCCCCCCAAGCAGCACTCAACTCTTACTTACTAGCTCCTTAGCTAGGGATGGGAACTCATGAGCCCCTTCCGAGATGGAATGTTGACTAACTTGATCTTTTACGAGTCTGAACTGCTGCAAGGTCATGAGTACAGCAGACAATTCATCTAGGTCCTCCACAGCCTCTGACTCTTAGAATCTTTCTGTTCCTTTCCCCTTTTCTATTATATTCCCTGAGCCTTGGAGGCAGGGTGTAATATAGATGTTCATTTATGCTTAGTATCCCACAGAGACTTACACTTTGACCAGTTGTGTCTGTATTAACCACTATCCACTGCATAAAGGAACCTCTCTAATGAATAGTGAGAGCTACATTAATCTCTTAGTGTAGAACTAACCTATTTAGAGGGCAGTTTGATATTGTGTCCCCTTGGTTCATCTGGGGCTCTTGAGTTCCCCAGACATTAAGTTAGGGTTAGATTTACAGTATCAGGTTTGCATTTCCTGTGGTGGAGTGGACCTTAATTTCTGTCAGAAATTGGTTAGTTACGCTCATAATATTCATGCCATGACTGCACCATATACATACCTTGCCAGGCCAGTTACTGTATCATGAGGTTCACAGTGGGATAAAGCTGTTGGCAAGTTTTTTTTCCCAGCAGCCTACACGACACTTTCCAGTCTTATAAAACCTAGCAGCAGGGAGGAAGCTTTGTGGTTAGTACCACTTGGTTTCTCCGTGTCTTGTGACTTGAGTATGTGTACCCTTAGCAATGGCGCCTACCATCAGGTTCTGGTGGGCGACCAAAAACAATGGCAGTCTATTTTGGGGGTCCTTTTTGACACCTCTGTCTCAAGAGAAGGTATCCCACAATGGTACTAGGAATTTTATTTGGCAGCCCATAGTTTCTGGAAGGCACATTATCCTCTGTTTAGGGTAACTTGAATTAGCTCCTTTTTCTATGTGTCAGTGTATTCAAATATCTTATAAAATAGTAGATTTCCTAATAACTTTTTCAAACAACCTTGTGCTAGCCAGTTGGCCACACACAGACACACACACACAGACACACACACACACACACACACACACACACACACACACATACTGTCCCCTCACAACCCCTTACACAGCAAAACCTGAGTTTTGTTATCAACATATATGCATAGGCACCTTCACTCATGTATGCATTCCAACATACAGGCACGCATGCCTACACATGACTAAAAATAATAAAAACAGGGCTAAAGAGATGGCTCAGTGGTTAAGAGCACTTGCTGCTCTTGCAGAGGACCTAGATTCAGTTCCCAACACCCACGAGGTGGTCACAACCATTTGTAACTCTAGTTCCAGAGGATATGAGGCCCTCTTCTGACCTCTAAGGGCAGAACACTCATATCCATAAAATAAATCAGCAAATTTTTTTTTAAAAAAGTAAATCTAAAGACTTTAATGCAGTGCTAGGATAAATATATTTGAGGCAAATAAATCACACTGAGCCTTAAGATGCAGTAATTAAATATAGACCATATAGGCATGCCTCTGCCTTCCAAGTGCTGGTATTAAAGGAGTATGCCACCATACCCAGCTAAGTGTATACATTGTAGATGTTTAAATGTTTTCTTAATTTTCCCTTTTCAAGGATGAACTAGAATTGCAACAGGAGGAAGAAAATTTGCCATATGAAGAAGAGATTTACAAAGATTCCAGTACCTTTCTTAAGGTAAAATAAAGAATTTTTCAGTTTTAAAGCTATTTACAGTTAAGCTCTGTGCCTGAAAAGACCTAGCTTGCCTTGGGATGTCTTCAGTTTTTGAGATCTCAGTGTTAAAATAAAGATCTTAAATTACTCATGAAATATTCTACTGATATATAGATGTTTAGTTGTGATAATGGTGTATTCATACCAATAACTGTTGATAAATAATGTTGTATTTAGTTGTGTTTTCAAATATTAGTACTTTTTTCATTTTGACATAATTTGTACAACTTCATAATAAAAACACAAAGTTAGTGTATCTGCCATTGGAGTGTATACTGTGTATTTAATTTTGACCATTTCTTTAGGGAACACAGAGCTTAAATCCCCATAATGATTACTGCCAGCATTTTGTAGACACTGGACATAGACCTCAGAATTTCATCAGGGATGTAGGTATGTCAGATTTATTTGGTCTATAGTGCTGTAAACTATTGCTACATGCATGTGATTTATGCATTTTGTAGATTATTTCTAACAAAAGTTTTTTTCAGACTTTACTTCCTACTTTGGGTCTCAGGGCTTCAATTCTACCCTCCTCTCCTTTAAGCAATGCTATGTCTCTAATTTTTTTATGTAATTTGTATACCTTATAATTAATCCATTGAAATATATAATTCAGTGTTCTTTGAGTGCATATAGACCCTTCTTAGCAACCATCCCAGCATGTGTTATAGAGCATTTGCTTCTCTAAGGCAGTTCTGTACCCATTAGCGGTGGGACCACATTACTTCCTCTAACCTGCCCCTCGGGCTTAACCACTAAGCTACTTTTTTCTTTATAAGTTTGGCTAGCTATTATCAATATTTCATGTAATTAAACTTATACAACATGGGGCCTTTTGGATTGGCTTTTTTGACTTAGCACAAAGGTTATATATAGCATATATCACTACATCTTTTTATTCCCCAGTAATAGTCCATGTGACAAGTAAATGTTACATATATGTAGGTTTTATTTATTCACTTAGGTTTTCAGTAGATTATTATAGTACTCATGTAAAAAGTATTGTGTGGCATACACTCATTTTTCTTTAACAAACACCTAGGAATGAAATTGATGGGTCACATAATTCTTTTAATTTTTTTTAAATGTATTAATTCTGTGTTTGACTTTTGAGGTATCACCCCAAAGTTTTTCACATTCTTTACATTCTTTGTTACTGTCTGTGTCTTTTACTATAGCCACCCTAGTGGATGTTGAATATGCCATTGTGGATTTCTGTTTTATTTGCTTTTGTTGTTTGCTGTTTTGTGTTTTAGTTTTTTTGTAAACTTTTTAAATTTAAATTTATTTTTTGTATATGAGTATTTGCCTACATTTATGTCTCTCTATCTCTTGCATGCCTGGTGCCTTTGGAGGCCTGAAGGAGGGCTTCAGGTCCCCTGAACTGGAGTTACATTTCATTGTGATTTTGAGTCACTGTGTGGGTGCTAGCTCCTATAATCTTTCCACTCCCTCTTGCTTGATTTTCCCTGAGCCTTAGGTGTAAGGTTGTGCTGTAGATGTATCAGTTAGAGTTAATCACCCATAGTTCCCTGTTCTCTGCCTTTTGTATCTAGTCTCCACTTGTTGCTTTAAAACGTTTCTTTGATGTGGGGGTGAGAGTCACACTGACCTGTGGGCATCAGGATAAGTTTACAATACAGACAGAAAGTATACTGTCTTAGGAAATGACAGCAGTAGATTCTCTAAGGCCTGTGACCTCCAGTCACAAGAGTTGACTAGGTTTACTGTACTAGGCTGTTGGTCACCCCAAAATGAAAGTGCCACTGTGGTACCACTGGGGATATTTTTTCACTAAGCCAATCGTTGTGGTCATAGGTTTTAAAGCTAGGTAGGACTACCATTTGCCCTCACCCTCCGAGCTTGATTAGCACCTTCTAATGCTACCAGAGCAATCCTGGGAGGAGGCTTCCAGGTCAGGCCCAGTTCGATTCCTCCAAGTCCTGTGTCCAGAGTATGTGGGGTCAGCCAGGTCTTAACTAGGGTGCTGCACGGGAGCTGTTTTGTGCATCTTTGTTTGTTTTAAGATGGTCTCATTGTGTAGCCTAAGACAGCCTAAACATACTGTCTCCCAAGTGAATATCCTTTTGCCTTAGCCTCTGAGTAGCAGTGATCACAAGTCTCTGCCATCAGGCCCACATTCTGTAGTTTTATTTATAGTTTCTTGGAAACTAATGGAACCTTAGCATCCCATAGGCATATTGACCCACTTAAATATCTTTTAAGGAATTGCCAAATGTTTTGCTTATACATTTTTTTACCTTTGTCTTATTGAATTAATAATTCTTTGTATTTTCTATATATACATACATGATTTATAAATATTTTTTCTCATTCTGCTAGTTGTCTTTTTAGTTTCTTGATAGTATCCTTGTAATACAAAATTTAAATGTGATATAATTAAATTCTGTTAGCTGTAAGCTGTAATTCATCTCTCCTGAAGAATTAATTTAGATGTGATTTTTATGTTTTGTTTTTTTCTCAGTAGTAGGGCTTGAACTCAGGGCCTTGTGTATGGTAAGCAAGTGCCGAACCCTGTTTTATTTTATCAATTTGAGACAGGGTCTTTGTAGATTATTGGACTGACTGTGAACTTGATATGAGGCCCTGCCAAGCCTCCAGCTTGTGATGCTTTTGCTTCAGCCTTTTATAGTGGCTGAGATTATAGGACTATACCAACTCTCCAGACTCTGATTTTAATGTTATTGTAAGTAGAATTTAGGGATAGCATTAAAAAGTTACAATCAATTGTATACTCATATTTGAATACAGACTCATCTCTTAAGATACTTGATTTGCCAAGATAAAGAAATATATATCACACTGTTATAAATTGAGAAGAGGTTTTGTTGATGTATTTTGAGTCAACTGGAGATTTGAATTAAAACTAAACAAAAATACATTATGTTGAGGCAGCAAAACAAACAAACAAACCCAGTGGATATTTTTTATGATAGCATGATACAAGATACCTAATTTTCCCAAGATCTCAATGCCAAGAAACAAGGAACAAGGCTGATTGTAAATCTCCATACACCAAGCAGGACACCTTAACCTTAGATCTGTTTATCAAATCATCCAGGAAGACAGGTTTCAGATTGCTTCAGGTTTTACCTTCTGTTTTGTAGATAGATGATTTAGTCAAACCTGAGAGCAGAACAATTTTCAAACTTTTTTATTTGAAATGTGATCCAGATCACTGACTGATGGAGCTTTACAAGCATTTTCACTTTTATTCATGTTAAAGACTGTTTTAATTACTGTTTTTACTTAGGTGAATGTATTTGTGTAGGGGTATGTTTCATGTGAGTACACGTGTCCCCAGAGGCTGGAAGAGGGTGTCAGATACCCTGGACCTGGACTTACAGGCAGTTGTGAGCCATCTGATGTGGATGCTGAGAACCAAACTTGGGTCTTCTGGAAGAACCGCTAGTGCTCTTACTGCTAATCTATCTCTCCTGTCCCCAGACTTTTAGTTTTCAAGTTAAGATGTCTATGTAATTTATTTTCTTATCAGTGTTTCTTATGTATGGTAAACAAGAATAAAAATGAATTTCTAGTTTTAATTTAAAGTCAAGGAAGACTCATGACTTTTATATTCAACAGTGTTAATTATAGTTGAACTGAAATTTACTTTTACTATTTTTTCCTCCTTAGGTTTAGCTGACAGATTTGAAGAATACCCTAAACTTAGGGAACTCATCAGACTAAAGGATGAGTTAATAGCTAAATCAAATACTCCTCCTATGTAAGTAGTTGTTGCTTTTTTCAGTCTGTTTATTCTGTAACCTAGTCTTTTAGTAAAATGTATTATTTTGAAACTCTGGTGCTTCTTGTTTAATTCTCTAGGTAATTTGGGAGACTTGTGAATTCTGCCTCAGAGTCTCCATCTGTAAGGTGGAGATGCCTTGCTAGGGCTGATAGCATTTGAAACTGCATTACAAAAAGCCTGACTCATGATGCTTTGCTGTATATTCTTGCATTCTTGCTTCTGAGTTGGGAATCACTGTATTATTCTCTACTCAGTAGAGCTTGTTGGGGGCAAGTTTGGTCCTCTCCTGTTGTTACCTGAATGACAGGAAAGTGTTTGTCCTTCAGAGATGGCGATGACTTCACTATAGCCTGTGATTTTTTTCAATCTAAGCATTAAAAGCCCAAGCCCTTAAAGTAAAAGAAAAAAATCCTATATTTAAAGTATTTTGAATTGGGATGTGAGATGGATCCATGAGTAAAGGTGCTTGTTGTCCAGTGATGCATGCCTGATGACCTGAGTTCAAAACCCAGAACCCATATAGAGGTGGAAGGAGGGAACCTACTGCATGAGGTTGCCCTCTGACTACCATATGAACACTGTGTCCTGCCCCTCCCTAGTAATAAGAAATAAAATGTTCTCTTCAAAAGTGTCTTGAACTTAAAATACTTACATACTGTGTGAAAATAAATTTATTAAAGGATAATAGTTTTCATTGGTGTGACAACATCATTAGTATAAACATATTAATGAACAAGTTCATAAAAGGAAATCATATAATCATGTCCATATTTAGACACTCCTAAAGAAGAACTTTGAAACTTAGATCTCAGTTTTCTAACCTAATTAAATAATGATATGCTAGTGCAAATAATAATAATATATAAAAATCCAAATAGAGATCACATGTGAGTGTAGATTTTCAGCGTAAAAATAAATGAAGACCATATTCTTGATATACATGGAGAGTAATATGCTTTTTACTTTGTTGTAAATACTTCCATGTCCTAAGGAAGGTGTTGATTGATGATGTAAAGTCTGCAATAAAACAAAAGACCTGCTGAAGCTATTTAGTAATTATCTCATGATTATCTTGTAAATAATGTTTAGCAATAATTATCCAATAATATTGGGTAAGGGATTTCTTTCATTACCACCGGAGTTATTTCAAAAAGCTTTTCCCGCTCTGTTAGGTACTTACAAGCAGACATAGAAGCCTTTGACATCAGAGAACTGACACCCAAATTTGATGTCATTCTTCTGGAGCCTCCTTTGGAAGAGTACTATAGAGAGACCGGCATCACTGCGAATGAGAAGTGCTGGACGTGGGATGATGTATGGTGAAACTTGATCTGGCGCATTTACCTTTCAGATGAACACCTGCTGTTTGGTCAGAGAGTGGAGTTATGTATACTGCACTGTGGCTTCTTAGTCTTCTGTTTGACAGGCATTGAGGTTTCCAAGGGTTAATGATGTTAGTGAGATCATCTGATTAGCATGTGAGCTGGACTAGAGTACAGTATGAACACAGGGGTGGCAAGAGACTTTCATTACTTACCTGTAAGAGAAGATTCCTGCAGATGCCTGTGCACAAGGGGAACTTGTACTTCAAACACCCAAGCTGTCTGTGGCTCAAGCATATGCCACCACACCCAACTTTTGATTCTTTTAACCTCTGATATTTCTTTCTTTTAACATCTGACTGTTTTTCTTTTATAACCTCTGTAGCAAAATTCCATCATTCTGTAATTGCATTTTTCTGTCAACTCTTTCTCTTGAACACATATGAAAATAAGTATATGTGTCTGTGTTTTTGCACGTGTATGTGTGGTGCTTGTATATGGAATAACAAAGCAGCAGCCTATCTAAGTAACATCTGTAGAGATTCCAATAAGTCTCAATAGTTATTCTTTGGATTTATGATAAGTGAGAAGCTTTGTGCTCTATTATTTTGGTTCCTTCTAGATTATGAAGTTAGAAATCGATGAGATTGCAGCCCCTCGGTCATTTATATTCCTCTGGTGCGGTTCCGGGGAAGGACTGGACCTTGGGAGAGTAGTAAGTTGGTGTTTGTTGTTTGTCCTCAGTTCCTTCTCAGGTGGCTTCTTATGTTCATTGTGGGAAAAAAATATGTTTTCTAGGCTACAAGATTAATGTTCTTTGTCTTTGGTGTCTGAACTAGTTTAAAAATACTGAGAATTAAAAACGTAAAGGCCTTTATTTTGAGATATATCATGTTATATATGATATTTGGTCACAGTGACAAGAAAAGTAACTAATTCAATATATGAAAGACGTATTAACATATATTATGCCTTTGCGTCTTCTCCTGTCTGCACTAGCCCAGAATTGTTGTGACGCTCTGAAATTTGGCATCCCTCTAGAAAATTTTTAAAGATTTAATTTTGAAATTATTTCTAGTGTTTACGAAAGTGGGGTTACAGAAGATGTGAAGATATTTGTTGGATTAAAACCAATAAAAACAATCCTGGGAAGACGAAGACTCTAGATCCAAAGGCAGTTTTTCAGAGAACAAAGGTATTCCTTTTTTACTTTTTTTTAAATTCTCATTCTCTCAAACTGTTCTGAATTACTGTATATTAGGAAACTAATGTCAGTGGTAAGGCTCTTACGCTTGTAAAGTCGCATGAGCATTACAACTTACAAGTGTCCCCTTCATGATCTCGGGCTGTGCTGGAAAAGTGGGTTCCTGTGTATTGTAAGCTGATACAATTCTAATTAAGGTGTATGCTCTGATAGAGAAGTAGTTCTCTAAGCTCAGGAAGAAGAAATGACTGCAGTCCTCAATAGGTGACCAGGTAGTGTCATGTTTGTCTAATCTTACCTTTTTCTGTACAAGAACCCCTGAGGACTTCTGCTGTAGATGACTCTGTCTCGCTAGTGTGAACTGTAAGCTTTTGCATATTACACTTTGGAAGGCACTGGAGGGAGCACCTGTCTTACTAAGTCTTCCTTGAACTAGATCATGTACATGACAGGATTTAGAACATCTCCAGGTTGGTGAAGCTGTGGAATTGCTGAGAGGAAGGTGTGCCTGGGAGCAGCCTAGGATTCAGTTCCATACTCCTTATGCTATTTTTTATCATATGTGTCCTATCTGGCTAGTTGAGATGTGCATCCTTTTATAATAAACATACTGTAGTAAGTGAAGCACTTTTCTTAATTCCATGAGCCACCCAGGCAAACGTTTGAACCAGGGAGGATCATTGTAACCTCCAATTTATATTTATATTTTTAATTCATATAATTGGTCAGAAGCATATGACTTTGGATTCATACCTGAAGGTGGAGTGCCATCTTTGGGTCATAATGCCTTTAACCATTGGGGTCTGTACCACTGAGGTAGGTTGTGTCATAATTGAGTTGATGTGGAGCTACAGTGGGGAAAGTGGAGAATTTCGTGGTTTGGGAAACTGCAGCATACCTGTGTTGGAAGTGAAGTAGGACTTTGAAGTTTTGAGAGAATGTAGGAGTGGGAGAAAGGTTTTTCCCATTTATTTGACAGTTGCCTGACAGCCAAAGACTAGGCTTTCCTGTCTTGATTTTATCATAAAACTATATTCAGAGATCTGTAAAAAAGAAGTTTGTTTCAGAATTGATTGGGGACATTGAAAACATTAAATGCTATGAAGTATGATTGCTGGTAATGAGAGTTATTTGCACTGGTCTGTTGTAGGAACACTGCCTCATGGGCATCAAAGGAACTGTGAAGCGAAGCACGGATGGGGACTTCATTCATGCTAATGTTGACATTGACTTAATTATCACAGAAGAACCTGAAATTGGCAATATAGAAAAACCTGTAGAGATTTTTCATATAATAGAACATTTCTGTCTTGGAAGAAGACGTCTTCATCTATTTGGAAGAGATAGTACTATCAGGCCAGGTGAGACCTCAGTTTTGAAAAAGATAGTTTTATCATTCTTTGAGATGCAATTTTAAGATAATAGGACATAGTGTTGTGTAAAATAAAAGTCTTACATATTGATTCCTCTTCTCTATACGTCACATGTGAGCAGCTTTACCTTAACAAAACTGAGAAGTCAGAGATTTCCCTTATACTCCCTGCCCCTACACATGCATTGCCTCCCCCATTGTCAGTATTCCTTCCATAACTATAAAAGTCCATAACTTATGGTAGGATTGGTGGTGGTGGTAGTGTGTGTCAACCACTGTAATGTTACACTGAGAACTTCTACTGCCGAAGTCTTCAGTGCTCCACTTAGTTTTTGGTTGACACCATGTAATTATACACATTTTTGGGTTCCAGCAATGTTTCTGTCCATGTGTATATTAAGGTCAGGGTAATTGAAGTATATATCACCTCAAGGTTTTTTTTTTTTTTATTGGGAACATTTTAAGTCTTCTATGCTGTTTTAGTTATCACTAATGGTTAACTATGCATTACTATGCAGTGGTCATGTGCGCTTTACTGTCTGTTCTGTGTATTACTTCCCATCCCTCACTCTACCTGGCCTTTTGTAACCACTGTTCCAGTCTCTGCATCTTTCAGGTACACATTTTGTCTCTACCTGTAGGTGAGAATATGTGGTATTTGTTCTTTGCCTGGATTATTTCGGTTAACATATGCCCTCCTGTTCCATTACACTCAATCACAGAGTTTGATTCTTTTTGTAAATGTGGCAGTCACTTTATCCATTCATCCATCGCTTCCATAGCCTGCTTGTGTGAACAGTGCTACAGTAAACCAAAGGACTTTCTGGTTTGAGTTCCTTTAGATATGTACCCTAGGAATGGGATCCTTGGGTCATTCTAGTGTTTAGAGAAACCTCCGTACTGTTCCATACTAGCTGTTCTCGTGTACATTTCCATCAGTAGCATGTGGGAGTTCCCCTTTCTCTGCAGCTTCTCCAGCCATAGGAATTTCTTTTCTCTTTGGTCGTAGCCGTTCTGACTGGGGTGAAATGATACCCGAGTATCATTGTGGTTTTGTTTTCTTGGTTATTAATGGTGGTGGGCATTTTTTCATATCCTTGGCTGTGTGTGTATCTTTTGAGAAAAGTCATTGCCCATGGAAAGATGGCATGAGGAACAGCATTGTTGTGCTCAAATTCCTAGGACCTAAGAACTGAGTATATTTTCTTTAAGAGAAAAGCAGTTTTTTTCAAGACTTAACGAGAAAGCAGGAGCTCCATTTTCAGATAAGTAGGAAAGATATTTATATTCTTTATTAAATGTTAACCTTGTTATATCTTAAAATATTTTTCATTAGCGGTATTCTAACAATATAGCACATGGGTGGGAACAATGAGGGTGATATATCACAAAAGCTGTACTCTAGGATAAGAAGCAAGGTATATGCACATGAACCCACCCTGTGATGATGTGACCATGGCTTTTGTACATTCTGTGCCAGAGGATGATGGCTGTGTGGGTAATTGACCCATCTTTTAAGAATGTGTTGAGGATTTGAACTAGCCCCTACAAGGCCAGTAAAAGAGAACGGAGATGGAAAAGTCTCATCTGCCTTTTTCCCCTTTGTTTCAGGCTGGCTCACAGTTGGACCAACGCTTACAAACAGTAACTACAATGCAGAAACATACGCATCCTATTTCAGTGCCCCCAATTCTTACTTGACTGGATGCACAGAGGAAATCGAGAGGCTTAGACCCAAGTCGCCTCCTCCCAAATCCAAATCTGACCGCGGTGGTGGAGCTCCCAGAGGGGGGGGAAGAGGGGGAACATCTGCTGGCCGTGGTCGAGAAAGAAATCGATCCAATTTCCGAGGAGAAAGAGGTGGCTTTAGGGGTGGTCGTGGAGGCACACACAGAGGTGGCTTTCCACCTCGGTAACTTAAGGACACTTAACAATGTCCCCTGTGACTTTGGTTGTGGAGACTCCTTTAGAACTGACTCCCCGCTTGCACTTTGCTTTAGTTTCTCATGCTGTCAGAAAGATCTTAGCTGCCCCCACCCCACCCCAGGTCCTCGCAGTGTCACAGACACTGCAGCTGTGCTCAGGGTAGGTGAGTCACGTGCACGCACAGGACAGAGTGGGACACTCAGATACTGACGTGAAATAGGTAAGCAGGGGCTTCTGCGTCTCAGAATCATGACAGGAGTCAGTGCCATGTTTCGCCGTGGCTTCCACAGCAATGGGAGACTGGGAACCTGGGTAGAACACACTGGGGGCAGGTGGTGAGCCTCTTCGGGGCCTTTAACAGTTTCTTGTTGAAACACTAAAAGATGTAGAGCGTTTCCCCCTTAGTTTTAAACCCTAAAGCGTACCTTTAAATATCATTTGAGTACTGAAGACTCGGGGAGATGAAACAAATCATTTTCTTCCAGATCAGGATCTGAGGGGTGCTGGGGCCCTCAGGATAGGTAAAGGAAGAGGTAGAACTTAGTAGATTTAAAAACCAAACCAAAAGCTTATCATAACGAAAATTGTGCAGCTGCAGGTGACTCATAATCATGCTTCTTAAGGATGCTTCTTAAGAGGCACATACCCAGATTGGAGGGCAGAGGTGTGGACTTGACCTTGAGCGGACCTTCTAAGATGATTGATGTTTCTTAACAAAGGTGAAAACAGATTTTCTGGGGGGTTGATTTAAACATTTTACAGAATAAATGCTCGGTGATGAAGAAATGACATAAATCTTTAAAGTTTCTAATGAAAAAAAATTTACGTAAAAGCAATTACAAAATACCCTCAAGAATATAGCTTGGGAAATGGAACTGCTGTTGCCTTTTATTAAAACAGTGGTGCGTTTGTCTCCACGGGGCTGGTTGTCACTGGCTGTGGAAAGCTTCATACTGTTGCCTTTCCACACCTTAACTCATGTGTGAATGGATTTGGAAATGCCAGATGAGGTAATACTATTATTGTTCTTGCTAACTCCTTTTTTTTTTATTTTGCTGTAACTTTTCTAATAAAACTTTAAAACTTTGAAATTTGAGGTTTTTTTCCTTAAATACAGTTATTGTTGTTACCTAATGGAAAGAGCCTGACCTACAGTGAAACTCTTTTGGATTGCATTTGAGTTCTACTTGTCAACGTTAGGCATCTATGACAGCCCTATGGACACAGTTTGAAGGACTTACACTTTAAATGACTGATGAATTTGGCTTCCTCAACATGTGCTTTCTAGTACAGACAACCTTTAGATATCACAAGAGGTTAGAATGTTTGCTGTAATGGTGTTTTTAGTTAAAGTAATTATAGATTATCCAAAAACAAAACTGTATGCTTGATTTGACCTGTAAGGAGAAGGTAGGGTTTAACGGTGGGTTCCTAGGCGATCTGACTAAGGAATTCCTTCCTGCCATAGATGCTCCATCAGAATCTCACGTTCTGCGTTCTGGGCATAAAAAACAGCGGCAATCTGGTGTTCACTTGGCCTAGGCTCCTATCCGGTGTTAATAGTTGATCTCACAAAGAGAGAGTAGTTTTTTGTTTGGGTTTTTTTTTTGTTTTTTTTTTTTTTTTTTTTTTGTAGTTTGGAACTTAGACCCACAGCTCATCTTATGTAGACAAACTGTAAGAGTAGAGTTGGTTGAGGAAAGAAGGTAACAATTAGAATTCATCCGTTTACAGTGTGGTACCAGCTGTAGTGGCGCACACCTTTAATCCTAGTACTTGAACGCCAGGCGCAGTGGATATTTGTGAGTTCATATTGTCACAGAGTTCTATGAAGACAGAGTTTTAGTTGCTTCAGTTGTTCCTCAACAGTAAAAGTTGTGACATAGCTTTATGCTTTTCTATTTAACGTTTCTAGAGCCATGTGCCTGGCATGACAGCATTCAGCTCCAGGTGGTGTGGCCAAGGTAGTGTTCATTTACAGCAGGAGCAATTCTTCCCAGGCTTTTATTTCAAAGGATGAGGAGTAGGAGGCCCAAAGTGCTTCGACTTTATGCTCCACAGGGAAGTAGTTGATCTTGCCTACAGTTACGGAGTGGAGAGTGCTGTACCCGAGCAAAACTGCGTCCTCTTCTGTTAGCGCAGCTTATGGAGATGGTGGGCAGGAGTAAAACAGCTTGGTTGTGAAGGGTAAAGCTGACAGCCTGGAAGTACAAGGGAGGCAGCTCACACGTTCAGAGTGCAGTGGCTGTATGGACCCTGTGGCTTTGGTGAACTGGGGAGCTACCTTTTGAGCCCTGATGTGGATGGAGAAACTTAAACCACATAGACCCATTCTGCTAAAGCTACGTAAGGGCCACAGATTATTCTCACTTAAGGTCACCTGTGGACAGAGGTAAAATAGATTGTTACAGCTGTTACTAGGAGCAAGCCTAGCCTATGTCTTTATACCCATCTTAATTGCTGGTTTACATTCTGATTAGTTATAGCAGCTTTATTTTAAAGTATGCTGGAGGCCAGGAGTAGAGAAATGTTTAAGGCCCTGGGCTCAATCTTAAGTATACCAGACACACCACCAACACAACAAAATACATAAAATGCTCTAATATCAGGGTTCATGTAGGACTTTTATCACCTTCCTGTCCTTAACATTTATTGATTAGAGTCTGAAATTTAGCTTGAGTCTCAAGTCTACACAGTCAGTCTTGAGCTAAAAGTCTAGGACTTCCCATAACATTTCTTCAGCAAACTCACTCTCTGGATGAACATACTGCTGCTGCTAAGCCCTCTGTGATTTACTCAGGTCTGAACATGGTTAGTGATGTTGCACAGAAAAAAAAAAAACTTTAGTCAAAATAATTTGGACAACTTTTCCAATAAGCATTTTCTCTAGAGCTAGGCAGAATGTTCAAAGATCACCATATGTATGTGTTACAGGTCTTCCTTCCAACTGCTTATCAACACCAGAAATGAGATGAGGTAGATTCTCTCCCAACTTGAGATGGGCTCCGAGTCCTCAAAGTTTAACAGTGTAGAATGCACACAGACCCAAGTATACACCACAGAACTGAAGCAGGCTAGGAGTTTGTTGCGCGTTAGAATAATTGATCTTTTGGCACATCTCATCTAAATTGTAAACACATAGAAGATTTGTTTTAACTCGCTTTTCCCCTTCATTGTTTTCTTCCACTCCTAAGAAATTGGAGCAGCACAGAGTTCCTAATAAATGCCGTGGCCTTGAGTCTATAAAAAGATGGGGACTGGGCTCATGACCTGGTTAATGTGGATACCGATTGCCACTGGTAGCTGATTGTCGCACAGAAAGAAAGGGTTTGATGTGCAAGTGAAATCGCTCCTATTTTTAGAAGTTGACAAGCTAGTTTGCACCTTTTGCTTGTATTTTCTTATAAAGTTTAATTTGGTTAGGTGAGAATGCCATTGTTTTAAATTCTTGCTAATAAATAACATGAGACCAAATTTACTCAGATTTGGGGGGTGGGCGTTACTCACTTTGAAAAGGCAACCATTGTCTTTGAAAGCATGTGAATTGACTAACTTTGGGGGTAAACACGCAAGACGAGATGTGGATAATGAAGTTGTCCACCATGATGTGATTATGACTGAAAGCCACTCACCTCTCCAATGGGAGACAGTGTGGAGGCACAGGCCTGATTCGCTCATGAAGCACCTGTTAGAGATTCCTACATAAGAACAAGCATTTATAGTTCTTAAGAGCATAAAAGAGTGAGAGAATCATTTACCTTTGTGTAAGTTTACCATTTTTGAAAACAGAGGTGAAAAGGTGAAGAATTGTTTTCAATTTATCCAGTTGTTTATGCTGTTGAATGATTACGGCAACTGCTTAAATGGTTATCATCCAATAAGTATGTAGTTCAAGACAGTTTCTGAATTGTCTTTAATAGTGTAAGGCCTGAGGATGTATCTCAGTGGTAGAAAACTACCTGCCATTCATGAAGCCTGTGATTGATCCCAGTACTCTACAAATGTAGTCGTACTTCTAGAGCACAGTGCAGAACAGTGTAGATAGTAATTTGATTGTGTCAGCCAGCTTACTCCTTGACTCTTAAGTTCCAAATCCATCCTGATAAGATATGGGTCTGGACAGCACCTGAATGTCAGGACTGTTGCCAGTTGTGACTGCCTCGCTGGGCTCTACTCAGATGAAAAGTATTATCCAAGTGTCTAAGTTCTGAGTAGTAAGTCTTAGCCATTTGCTCTAGGAACACAATAGTATGCTTTCTCAACTGTTGTGTACACATAGTAACTGCTCAATAAGTACTTCCTTATTCCCTTTTTAATAATTGGAGTACTTCTTGGGATATCTTCATTTATTTAACTAGACACTTCTGTGCTAGTTTTAGATTTTTGTCTACATAAATACATGTGCCCATGGAGGATCTCCTGGAACTGGAGTTAGGGATGTCTGTAACCATCATGGGGGTGCACAAACAGCCAGAGCTGCTAACCCCTAAGCCATCTCTCCAGTCCCCCAGGATATTTCTAGTAACCTCTTTTAAGATCTCTTCTGCCCACCCATGCTTTTTTTCTGTCCTGGGAGTATTATCTCTGAGGACGAGGAATCAAGTAGTTTTCACTGAATTGCCATCTTTCAGAGGACTTAGAGACAAATTTGCTTGCTCTTTACTTAAATTTATAAAGAATAGTGGTTTAATCAAATGTCTCTTTATTTAATGATGGCCTAGATGGAAAGGGTAGCCTGCATTGTGACTAAAGGGACAGTAGAATGCTTGAGAGGGGAAGGAGAGGATGACAGGGGCTCGCAAATGAATAGGGAACCGAGATACTGAAAGGTTTCTTATTTACCCTGATGTCACAGCTATTGGTGGGAGCAGTAAGTCCTTGTTGGCTCCAGGTCCTATGCTTAGTCACCCTGCTGGGCTGCAGCACAGTCGGTCCCTCAGTCGCTCTGCTGCCTCTGCAGAGAGTCCACATTTGCTTTCTTCATGCCAACTCCTTTAAGTTTCTTAACCTGCTTTTCATAAACATCTTTATTATTATTATTTAAGTTTTGGATCTTCAGTTCTTAGTAACTCACCGAAGTCAATATGAACATCCCACTAGTCGGCTAGCATAGGGGCATTTTACTAGGTCAGCAGATGTATCTGTTGTTCTCAGTTCATGGCATCCACCAACCTAGAAAGGACCCTTCCTGGCCATGTGTTCACAGATGAAGAACTGAGCTGCTTGCAAAGCTGTCTTCATATGTAAAAGAAGCCATCGAGGTTCGCTGCAGCGAGCGAGCATGGAAATGGTGGGAAGACAGTGGAGATCTGGGGAGGTGTGTACCCCTCTGTGATGCAGCAATTAACACATATCCTGTCTTCGATGGAGCTGAGGAAGGCACACAGAACAGTGCCATTCAAAGCCATCCTCCTAGGTGTACGAGAACTATTTATTACTGTGTGCACTGAAGGAGACATAACAGCAGGAGCTCTGCCAGGCGTGTCGTAGTTCAGAACTTGTAAATGCCTTTCTCAAGGAGTATTTCTGGCAGCTGGATACAATCGAACCTTTACAAATATAATTTGCTATCCAGACTGATTCTCAGTAAACCTAGTTTGCGAGTTTCTGCCATTTTTAAAAAGTAAAAGATTTTTTTTTACTTTTAGTGCTACCCTTCTTTATTTTTAAATTTTCAAAAGACATGAAAAACAGCCAGAGTATATGAAGTAATTTATTGATATTGGTTAAGATCCATTATATACAGGTAGAAACCATCAAAATTGTACAAAGAACCATTAAGAATATAGATACCGTTTATAGACAAAACAACTGGAAAATATTTTAAACAGACAATATATAATTATGAAAAAAGGAGAACACAAATTGTTCTACCAGACAGATTATAGGGTTTTTTAAAGTCTGCTGTGCAGATCTTAAGTTGAAAAAAAAATCTGTTCAATGTAGTCATGGAGTTTTAAAAACATTAGGTATAAGGTAAAAATGAAATCCTTTTCCTCTCATGGCAAAAGAGAGAGGAACCAAGACCATTTTTACCATGAATCTATACAGTTTGAAAAATAATTTATATATCTAGCACAAAGAAAGGAAATTGAGACAGTGAATGGTTCTGTAAACTATGTAGTTATGAAATGCAAACTGTCAGCTTTAGAAATGAGAAGCTTGACAGCCAGAAATAGACTGTTCCCTTTATGGTACCACCACACTCCACGGGCTTACTACCCGAGCACCAGAGCTGAAGGTCTATGTGCTGTCTTGGCAAGTTCTCCTGAAAATGATCAAGAAATTAAAACTAGCCTACTATCTATCATTGGGGAAATTAGGCACCAAGTCGGAGACCGTCTCCACAGAAATGCAAGCTCGGTGGGAGAGGTACTCAGTTAAGCAGCTGACAGATCTCCTTGTGGACACAGCAGAGGAAGTCCACGTAAGATGATCCTCCATAGAGTCCTTTGTCTTCCACCAGGAACTGCCGGAAAACCATCTCCCGCTGCTCTCGCTGCTTCACGATGATGAGCTAGGAAAACCCAACAACAGCCGCTTAGATACACATTCTGCACATGGTCCAGCGACTGCCTTTGATTCAATGCTACCAAGCATGGTAGGGGCGTGAGGCCTGGATGATGATGTCAGCATGCCTGATTCTATAGGTTTTTGAAAGGTAGGGGTGTGTGTGTGTGTGTGTGTGTGTGTGTGTGTGTGTGTGTGTGTGTGTGTATACACATGCACATGTGTGTGTGTAAATGTACAGATCAGTGCAGGTTCCCAGAGAGTCCAGAAGGGAGGGTGTCGGATCCCCTGGAGGCAGAGTTACAGGCAGTCACTGAGTCACCCAGTATGGGTGCTGGGAACGAAATTTGGGTCTTCTAGACAAGCAGTATGTGCCCCCTCTCCAGCTCCAGTACTACACAGAGTTTCCCCACTGGACAGCTCCAAATCCAGGAGACTCCAGCACGTAGCTTACAGAAGGAGATGGGTACAAGCAGCTTGAACTTGGCAAGAAAGTCCAACCTTCTTGGGTTGAAGACATGATTTTATTCAAAGAGGAAATAATAAAATGGTCGAGAGTAACTGTAACTTTTCAGATACAGGAAAGTGTACCTTACAAATGTTCTGAATGGTATTTCTATGAGTATGTAACATCAGGCACCAAAAGGAAAGATACTTTCAAAGGCCGTGAGTGACAGCAGTTGTTTGTACACCACCAGGAAGACCATCACTAAGCCGCTATCTAGTAAGATAACCCATGGTCAAAGCTGTGTATTTTTGTGCTTGTGCCTATTAAGTATATAGACATATTCAAGGGTGGAAATTTCCTATCAAAGGTCATGAGATATAACTGTAGAATATGCATTGAAAGGATTTTTGATGAAATAAACACTTAAAGGCAGAGATCTCCTTTTACCTTCATTGAGTATGGCTTCTTGTGCTGGATATTATTTATTATCATTCTGAGTTGTTGGGAGTGCGGACTTCCCACCTCAGGCAGCGATGTCTACGGGTAAGGGCACAATTTCAGTATGACTTGAGACACTTAGAATAGCAACAGCAATAGAGACCACCAGCCTGCTAAAGCCATCCCTCTAATGCTACAGACACCTACGAGATCACAAGCCTGCTAAAGCCATCCCTCTGATTCCATAGACACCTACGAGATCACAAGCCTGCTAAAGCTATCTCTCTGATTCTATAGAGACCTATGAGATCACCAGTCTGCTAAAGCTATCCCTCTAATGCTACAGAGACCTATGAGATCGCCACCCTGCTAAAAACATCCTGCTAGTGCTACAGAAACCATTTAGTGGCTCAGTTCGTTTACCTGAAAATGGGGAAAACTGAACTACAAACTACTCATTTTTATTAGCGTACATTTCCACCAATGAACCAATTATCTCAGAAATACAGGTCTTCGCTGCAATGCAGTAACAGGAGTGTTTCATGCAGAGGTAGCTTTGGACCATCTCTCAGGAAGGTGATTAAACCTTTTCAAGACTATGGTGGGAAAGAAGAGGATGCCCGTATCCCTTTCCCTTTGGGGGGAAATGCTACCACACTCCAACATTAAAGTAACCAGCAAGTGCTGAATCCCCAAGGAAATGCTACCTCTTACACTTCCAGGACATCTGTTTTGTTTGCAAAGCAGCATAGCTGCACTTGGAGTTCTTCATGTATGAGAATGTAGGCTGCTAATTCTGCCTTCTCAGTGAGAAGGTACCAAGAGCCAGTCAACACGAGTTAGCCACCAGGGAGGATGTGCGACGGTAAAGCTTCACATCTTAGGGGAAAGATTATGGCCAATATATTTCACAGGAGTTCTGAGGGCAGAGCTAATGCATCCATCATTGATGCTCACACTCCTCCATCCCTTGTGTATTTTATGGCATTGTGGTGGATCATATTATTCAAGAAATAATATTAAGTATATAACATATATCTCAGAGTGCAAAATGAGTCTAAAAGTAAAGTAACCCTCTTTGGGTTTTAGTTTTGTTTCATTTTTTGAAAAACAGTGAGGAGGTAGGATGATAAAAGCGCAAGCCCTGGGCTCCTGCCCAGAGGTGGAGAGACCCCTGTTTCCTGTGCACTTTGGGCCTGCAAGGAAGTCTGCAACAAATGTTAACTCTCACTAACGTTAATTATAGATAGATATTTGTATTCATTTCTTCAACATGATTTCTTCTGTCATGACTACCAAGAGGGGAAGGTTAGGGTTTAGAGTATGGTTGGGGACACAATGTGCTTTGTGTGACTTTATTTTGTGCCTCGTTAACCTTAGTATGGAGCAAAATACCTCTAAAGGATTCTGAATTTTCTCAAACAAGAGGCTCGGCAGCAAGAATGGAGTTGAAAACTAGATGCAGGCTCTACCTCTGGCCATATCACCTGCAGGAACCTGCCCCTGGCTTCACTAGCTCATCAGGAGCATACTGCTGCAGCACGGACCTCACCCATGTGTCACAGAATGTGAACAGAACAGTGGGTTTAAAGTCCATATAGCAAACAGCCACTGGTAGACATCAGGAGTCTGGAAGTTTTGTCAGTGGATGTGTGCATGTGTGTGCGTGAGTGTGCGTCTGTCTGTCTGTCTGTCTGCATATGCCACATTTTTGCAGGCACCCATGGAGGCCAGAAGAGGGTGTCGGATCCCCTAGAGCTGGAGTTAGGGGCAGCTATAAGCTACCTGTTGTGAGTGCTGGGAACTGAACTCAGGTCCTCTGCAAGGACAGCAAGCATCCTTAACCACTGAGCCATTTCTCCAGCCCTCTGTGTTATCAGTTTATACTGAAGCCATGTCTAGTTTAACACTTCAGTAAATTATTTTACATTTTCTAATTTTTATTTATCAGAGTATGATTCACATATAGAACTATATAAACACACTGGTTTTCTTCTTTGCACCTTTAGCTTGCAAAAGCTACACATACATTTTAAAAATTTACATTTGTATTTTATCACAAAAACTGAAAAATACCTACCAAATCTGTGTTGATATGTGCAAATGATGGCACATTAAATATTCCTTGAATCAGCTCTGGTGGGCTACTCACTCCAAGCCATAAGAACACGTTCAGACCATTAGCCAGCAGGAATATTCCGTCTTCGGAGAGTCGGGCCTCGGAGCAGCGGACCGCGGCAGGTAGCACCGTGCTCTTGATGTCCCATGTGTGCTGTTAGGGCAAAGTCAGGAGACTTGGGAACTCGGCTCTCACCCTCTCTTCATTTCCTTTCTCTTCCCCGTCCCTCCCTTACAGCACACAGTTAATTGAAACCTACTTGTTGGAGACAAGAACCTCTGCCTTGTGCAGCTAATGGCCTTTGGAGGAAGACAAATGACATAAAATAAATAAAATATACATAATTGTAGATGGGGTTAAAAGCTGTGTGAAAAGCAAACAGTCAGTAGCATAGGGGTCAGTGGTGGGGGCAGGGTAGCTAGGAAGGCTTCTCTGGCCGAGGTAAATCTTGAGTAAAGCTACCTGAGGAGGTGAGGAAGAGTGAGGAGCTGGGCCTGGGGGAAGCGAAGGAAGAGCATTCCAGACACTGGCTAGGGTGTTTGAGAATCAGCAAAGAGATATGCGCAGCTGGCATGAAATGAGAGTCTCCTATAGGAAGTCGCAGAGAAGGACCAGCACTGGGCCATAGCTGTCCTGGACTAGCCCGACGAGAGAAGAGATGGGTGATGCCTCACTCTGCCCTGACCTCGGAGCTGCAAGCAGACTGAAGGAGAGGCAATGGTGGGAACAAGGAAGGACGGTGATGATCATGTTTGATGGCGGCAGATAATGAACAAAAAGTGGTCACACTGTGGCTACCCCGGGAGAGCTGGCCTGCTTGCTGACAGTAGGTATGGTAGAGAAAACAGTGAGGATGGCCAGGACAGCATGAAGGTAGGAGCAGGAGGGCCGTGGGAGAAGCCTTCCAGTGCCGGCTACATACCTGGAGACAGGGATGTGCGGCCATTAGAGAATAAATGGCGTCTACAGCCCAGAACACAAGGACCACTAAGGGTGGGAATGAAGGCAAGAGAAGCTTCCCAGAGTCTCTCGCTTCTAGTCTCTTTGGCCCACCCATTGCTGACTATCCAAGTTTATGTGACAACAATCATTTGACATGATCATTTCTTACACTTGCATCTAACACAATTTGTCACTGAGTGCACCATTGCTAAGCACCTGCTGTTTGTCACCGCTAAGACTAAAGGAGGCGTGGCATACAACCTACCAGCCCTCTCGATCTGAGAGAAAGAGTCCAGGCAGAGTGCCAGGCATTCAAGATGTTACCAACACCTCAACGAGGTGGAATGCATTGCCATGTGAACCCTCGAGGACAAGGGCAGCTGGGCTACTACATGGCACAGGTGTCTTCAAGTGTGTGCCCATCTCAAGTCCCTGACTGCACTTGAGAAATGCCAGTCTGGATAAGTGTGGGGACTCTTAAACAGACACACACTAGCTGAAAACAGATCCTTCATGCCTGCGCGAGATTCCTCCAGCACGTGTGTAGGAGGTGCAGGCCGACTGAAGGTTTCTGTTTACAGACTCCCAAGAGTGCCTGCGTAATTGATTATTACCAGTTTGAGATTGTCACAGACAGGAAAGCGATCTGAGCAATCTGGACTCCCTCACATCCTTCCCCAAGCACACCGAGCCCAGGCAACCTCCTCAAAGGGCTTCTGCTGTGAGCCCAGACTGCACGTTTTGACTGAATTTCCCTCCCAAGTGGCTCTAGGGAACACACAGTCAGCACACGCTTACTATTGGCAGGAGCTGTGGATAGAAGAAGAGCTGGGAGTCAGCCACGCCCATGGTCATGACCAGCTGCCGTTGGTATGCCCGCTCGTCAGTGGAGAGCTCTGGTCTACTGAGCAGCACGCAGTTTTTTAACAAACAGTTCATGTACACAGGCAGTACTTTCATGGAGTCCGGCAGTATAAGCTGAAAAAGAAAACGTTTGCTTCATGAGCCTGTCCCAGTTTTAGCTTTCTCTTTTTATACCTGTGTGCGTGCACATGCGTGCGTGTGTGCACGCGCATGCCAGAAGACAACTCCAGGTCTTCTTCCAAAGTCTCACTAGTTAGGCAGACTGGCTAACTGGTGAGCCCTGGGGACCCTTCTGTCCTGCATCTGCTTCCCCAGCACGGAGATCACGCCCATCTACTGTGTTCAGGATTCTTATGTGGGCTCTGGAGACTGAAGGTAGGGTCTTACATACTTCTGAGGCAAGCACTTTACCGACAGGAAGCTTCCCAGACCTTTAGCTAGCTATCTTTCTCGTGGAAAAGAATATACATTATCAGAATCCACAATGACAAGAAATTTTCCCTCGGGACTCTGAGGATGTTTAGTCCTCACCTTCCACCTCATACCCCTTCATATCAGAAGTGTCTTCTCATGATCTTCTGGGTAAGGGGTGTAAAGGACAAACTTGCTAACTGATTTAGGAAAGCGCATCCCAGAATGTTCTAGAATGCTCGACTTGACCATTTAATTCAGCTCAACCTCTGATCTCTTTCTTTTTTTTATTTGTTTGTTTGGTCTGGCTTTTGAGACAGGGTTTCACTGTGTAGCCCTGACTGTCCTGCAACTCTCTCTGTAGACCAGGCTGGTCTTGAACTCACAGTGATCCGCCTGTCTCTGCCTCCTAAATGCTGGGATTAAAGGTGTATGCCACTACCACCCAGCTATCTAATCTCATTTCAAGGCACCAAGAGTCAGGGACACTCTTCTCATTGTAGCTTGTCCCTCTAGCAGGAAGCCCTGCCCCGTGTCAACGCTGGATACTGGATTACTTTCTCAGCCAAGGAAAATGGAAGGAAAATGAAGGAACTGTAACTAGGAAATGAAGGTCAAGTCACAGAGCCAGTAGCCCCAGCGCCGTCTCCACGCAATTCGTAGCACAGTATGAGAAAATCCTCACAAACAGAAGTGCATATAATAGAAAGATCTTGAAATGTCCCTGATTGCTTCAAGTTAACCAGGAATAGTAAGGTAGCTTATATATCCATCATTTTAAATGCCACAAAGGAGTAAGTTTGGCATTTATGACAGCTCTAAAGAGCTGGGCTACGTGGGACCCAGGGAAGAAACCGGAAGGAGCAAGAATGAAAGCCGATGTGGAGATGTTGTTAGAGCGGGGGAGCAAGAGGAAAGATTTACTCCTTATGTTTGATGTCAAAAAGAAAATATATCACAGGTCATTACTGTAAAATCTCCCCTAAGTTCCCTGGCTACTCCATAATTAAATTACCTTAAAGAGAAAAGGTACTGGTTAGGGGTGAGCCAAAATTCATGAAGGTCTGGTTCAACCAAGTTTGGAAAATTCTTTGCCCTTTCTAATGACAGAGCAGTAATAAACAAAACCACTGGAAATTTTGCAGTTAAAGTCTTTGCCATGCCTTTTTTATTGTTTTAAAAAAGGACTTCAGTGGCATTTTAAGTAAAAGATTGACTATTTTATGTGTGTAAATGTTTTGCTTATACGTATGTCCATGCTTATACGTATGTCCATGAATACCGAGTGTCCTCGGAGGTAAGAAGAGGGTGTAGGATCCCCTGGAACTGGAGTCACAGAGGTTGTGAGCCACCATGTGGGTGCTGGGGATCAAACTCAGTCCTTTACAAGAGTAACAAGCATTCTTAACTGTCGAGTCATCTCTCCAGCCACGGATCTGCCTCATTTTACTCCCGAATAATATGAGCGGCTGATTTGATTTCAGAAAGATAACTAGCCCTACTTATACAAACCTGCACATTTACTAGAACATTCCTCTGAGTACTCTCATGGCTGAGCAACTGAGTCAGAGTGGTATTTCCCTAAATTTTGTCCCCCTCAGGGGTTTCTCTTGCCTTTGGTCGTTGAGCAAAAGTAGTCGCTCAGGTCTGTTACACTACCAAAGCACAACTCTAGCTTGGTGTTGGGGTCTGGATTTGGAAAGCATCCTGAGGACTCAGTACTGAAGGCTTGGTCCTCTGTGCACCCGTGCGCAGAGGTTGGGTGCTGGGGGTGATGGGAGCATCAGGGCCCTAGCTTCATTGGTGGTTGCAGGGGATGGTGCAAATGAAAGTTCAAGTGGAGAAAGAAAAATCTCATTTTAAAGAGCAGATATCATCTCTGTTAACTCACCCTGAATAAAACAAGAATCACCACAGCTGGTCCTACAATGCTTACGCCAGAAAAAGAGTTGCTCTAGTACACACACGGTTCTCCTTTTGCATCAGAAGCCTTACTGTCCCCTTAAATAGGCAACAGGTTGTTTCTTCACTTACGGTCGTGAAAGGCAATCATTTTAATATTAGTGAATAACCTTGAGGACAAGACACTGGCTGTGCAGCTCCACATCAACTGATCCTTCGAAAGCTGAGACACACCAGGGTGGAAAGAGAATCTTCCAGAAATCCCAGACAAGCAGAGAAGGTGGGTGCAGAGTGCTCATAATCAGGCTCCATTCAAGCTGAGTTCCACACGCACATGGTGGGCTCACGTGACTCAAACAAGCACCCTACCCAAATTTGCCTGCCTTTCTTCCCCCAACACCACTTCTCTCCCTCTTTCCCTCCCTCCTTCCCTTCCGTTTGTTTTTTGTTTTGTTTGTTTTTGTTTTAGGAGACAGGGTCTCAAAGAGCTCACGTAGGCCTCAGTAACCTTCAACACCTGATCCTGTTTCCTCCCCTTCAGAGTGCAGGGATTACAGGCCTTTGTCACCACACCTGGCTTCTGCAATAGTATGGAAACTTGAGTCTACTAAAACGAAAATATCCTGAATAGCAAAGACAAATGAGCAGCCATATTGACTCAACAGTTCTTGGAACAACTACCAGTACAGAAGGCAAAAGAATGTTTGACTAATCACTTCAAGCAGCACAAAGGGGAACTTTCCTGAAAAGGGCAGTGTAACAAATGCTTGTCTTGTTTTCCTTCCCTTTTCAGTTGTGAATATAGATGTGGGATTCGTCGGTGTTCTCTTCCTGCCTACAGCTTCCTCCAAGGTGAGTAGCCACTTCAACAACGAATGGGTTAGAAAAATGCCCTACGAGTTGCCCACTGCGTTCTTTTTAAATCAGAATTGTATAATAGTTGTATTCTATATAACTGTGAATATAGTATATTCAGTATATAGCCATGAAAACTGCCATCTAACTTCACTGACACAGGGGAGAATGTGATCCAGAGGTCACAAGCAAAACACATGCTTTAGCCTTTCTAAGTAAGGCTTACCTTAAATTTCAAATTACTTAGATGATGGCCAAAGACAATTATTTTGGAGTGATTCTATTAATAATGTGTAAGCTGAGGCAGGAGGATTGCCACACATTCAAGGAGAACCTGATCTACATAGAGAGTTGCAGGCCAATCAGGTCTACATCGTGAGGCCATGTCTCACTATGCAACTTTTAAATGAAAATAATTCCATCATTTATGTTATAAATTATACTTAATTTTTAAAGAGCCATTCTTACTACTGTCATCAGTTCATGGCAACATTATTTATATGCCTAAAGTCTATTTAAGCACTCACATTTCACAACATAATATCTAGGTCTATCTATATATAAACGAGAATCCTACAGTATTATGACATTCCTCTGTTATAAACAATGTAGTCGTGACTGTCACATTTTTGGTTCAGACACTTTGTTAAGCCCAGGTTTCTTTTATGATGTTGGCTACAAAAGCACATACTCCCATTGTCATGGTCCCCTCCCACCCTAGCTGCATCCTCAGTTTCCTTACTTGCATGCTCTCCTTCAGAGCATCTGGCTGCAGCAGCTGTGCACACTCGCTCTGCACACGAGAGTTGCTGCAGCTGCACACACTTGCTCTGCACACGAGATTTGCAGCAGCTGCACACACTCGCTCTGCACATAAGAGGTGCAGCACCTGCACAAACTCGCTCTGCACATGAGAGTTGCAAAAGCTGCACACACTCGCTCTGCACATGCTGGCTGCTCAGCCCAGCAGGGAACTCACCTGGCTTGCTGCAGATGGACTGGCACAGTGCTTCCGGTAACACGCCAACATATGGGCAGTCTGATTAACTAGAATTTCCCGGATGCTCTTCAGAGGCTGGTTCAAAACTGCTTTAAAAGCTAGGAGCACAAAACCACAAATAGGAAGGACACAAAAGCTTTAGGAACTGATCTCTTCATAATAACACAGAACGAGTTGCTATTATCTTGAGACAACCAAACAAGGATGGTATTCTTGCTAACAGCCTACTTTTGAGTACACAGGATGATCCAGGCAACAGAGGACAATGGTCTAATTATAGCAAAGGGTTACATCGACCCAGATTTATCCTGAGACTACTATAAATAGAGTTCTATACACAGAAAAGACAGGCCAGCCTGTTGTTTGTCCAGGCTCTGACTTCTGCTGGCTGAAATGCTCTCCTCTATTCCTTAAGTACAGACTTTCAGAAGGGAAGCTGAAGCAAGCACCTACCCTGCTTCGCTGTGGTCAGGGCACAGATGACCAACATTGGTGCAAATCACTGGTGCTAGAGGGCACATCCACACACTCCTAAATTTCACCTTACACTCTACTAGCAAGGAAACTCAAGGCAGATCTGCGTGGCCTGGCCCTGGAGAGGCTTGTCTCACCACTGCAGCTGGTGGGCGCTGACCATTCTTCAACCCTTGACTTAGCTGGTTCTTTTGGTTTATTTTATTTTTATTATACAAGGTTTCTCTGTAGCTTTGGGACCTGTCCTGGAACTAGCTCTTGTAGACCAGGCTGGCCTTGAACTCGCAGAGATCCACCTGCCTCTGCCTCCCGAGTGCTGGGAATAAAGGTGTGCACCGCCACCCCTTCACTCCCCCTCCCCCCGGCTGACTTTACTGGTTCTCGTACCACCGTAGTGGTTTCCAGCTTCTGCCTGGTACCAAATCACTAAGCTACAATGTTAGCGAGATGTTACCTGACTTGGCAAAGAAGTTGATAAGGGCATCTGTTTCGCAGCTCTTGTACAGGTCTGCTAGCTGGGTGCTGCAGTTTAAGGCAAGGTTGTGAATCCGGAGTCTTCGCTGGCCGCCAATGGTCGTGTAGAGCACAGCGCACTGCAGAAGCAACATTGAGGCATGGCTATTACTGGACCAGGTCCAGACAAGCTAACCTAATCCTATTTCATGTACAGAATAGAGGCTAAACTGCGGCCCCTGTGTGCTGAAGTTCTAACCTTCAGCACCTTAGAAAATGACTTCATTTGGAGGTAGGACCTTTATTTTTTTTTTTTATTTTTGAGATTAACAGAATTACAACGTTTCTCCCTTCCCTTTCCTCTCTTCAAATTCTCTCATATACCCCTCCACACCTCCCATATACCCTCCACACCTCCCATATACCCTCCACACCTCCCATATACCCCTCCACACCTTCCTTCAAATTCATGGCCTCTTATCTCACTAACTGTTATTGCATGTGTATGGTATTTATTCCTAAACACAACCTACTCAGTCCATATAATGTTACACATGTGTATGTTTTCAGGGCTGACCACCTGGCACCAGATGACCAATAGATATGCTCTTTCTTGGGGAAGAGCACGGAGGTAGCACCTGTACACGGTGAATCGACTAAAATGAACTCATTAGGGTGGGGTCATATGACTGCAAGAACCTTGGACACAGACACTTCACGGGGACCAGTTTGCTAATGTCCGATGCTTCACATCGGTTTGCTGGGCTAATCATTGCCATGTCGCGTGAAGTATACATACATACATACATGCATACATACATACACATACATACATACACATACATATACATACATACATATACATATACACACATACATATACATATACATACATACATATACATACATACATATACATATACACATACATATACATATACATACACACATACATGCACGCATACATACATATACATACATGTATATATATACATATATATATATCAATCTATGGGTGAGCCACACAAGAGAGCTCTAAGGACTCCTGCGTCGAGAAAGAGAGTCGAGTTTCTCTATGAAGAGAGTAGCACATTTGGCGGCACCTGGATCAAGGCTCCAGCATCCTCACTGAGTTTGTCATCATGCTTGAACTCTACAGTCACGGCCTTATCGCAGTCGATGGCCGCCATTTCTACATCCGTGGTGTTGTTCATAAATATTCCTCCAAAGAAATCGGTGGCTCTGAAACCTAAAGGACCGGAAGACAGGAACATCTGCTTATCTGAATTTCGCCGTTCTTTGTTTTGCTGTTACGTAAAGAGACAGTAATTCCGCAGCAGGGACGTGAGATGATGTAAATGCAGGTTACCTGTGCTGGTACGAACCCTCATGATGGCATCGAAGCCTATTTTCTTTTCAATATCATTTCGGAGGTCATTCAAAAACTGCTGGCTGTCCGAATTTACCTAAAAGACAAAATGTGATCAGTGGCCACCAGGTGGCAGTAAAAGACTTCAAGTAACATTACTTTTGACTGACTTTTCAAATAATTTTTATAGTTTGATTTAGCACACTTACATGTATGTCTTATATACATATATGAAATTGAAATTTGTGCCCTGGCAATGCTGAAGCATGCATGGGCAGCCCTATATGGCGGTTCTTTGAACCTGTCCATATTGGGTTTCATGGTCTAAATTTGATGAGGATGATGTACATATATAATCTTATGAAATACATAACCTTTGGGCAGTGACTCAAAGTTAAGTTCCTAAATAAATAGATAAGTTCCTTATCTATTTTTTCATCTTCATAACATTTGTGTGGGAAGATCACTTATTAATTTTATTTTGAGAATGGAGAAATAGCGTAAGCGATTCACTCAGGGGATTAGTGTTAGACATGGAAAGGGATTCAGTGTGTAACATATGAAGTCCCTTGGACTTCACAGCTACTCTTTTAAACTGTATTTATAAAAGTTGTTTACATCCCACACCTAAGCAGTATTAAAGGGGTACACAAGCATGCAGTACGGAGCTGAGGCTCACCTAGAACACTACCTCGCTGAGAGGCAGCAGCCAATGATGTATGTCTGACCAGGTCAGAAATGTCTTTATGAGATTCTCACCATTGCTGCTTGAGAGGCAGCGGAGAGGCACACACACACAGAGACACACACACACACAAACACACACACAACACAAACACACACACACACACACACACACACACACACACACACACACACACGATTCCCATCACCAATCCCCAGAACAAAGAGAAGAGAAGAAGAAAGGAAACAGGCACACCACAGACCGTCCTCATAAAAGACACTGCAGATACACATCAGGTGCCCGACTATGGACACTGCACACACATACCAGGTGCTTGGACCATCATTTTCACCTGGCAATATTTTTTAATGGAGGACACCCTTAAAATTTTTACTTTTAAAGCTGAGAAGTAGATGCTAACATGATTCTGTCTACAACAATGAACACAAAAGCTGAAGCGGATTAACACTAACGCTGATTATAAAATGTTCGACTTACTGACAGTGCAGACAGCTTTCTTCCATGGGATCATGACACCACTTCTTTTTTAATAACACTGATGGAGTCAATATTAATTTTTGGTGTAGTGACAAACAACTTAGGATTTTTATCAAACACTACACAGAACTAGCGCACGACTAAGGGAATGGAATCAACAGTGGTGAAGTCTGATGCCTCTTGCCAACACGACCCTTGGTCACAGTGCACCTAAGTCACTCTAATGAAGATAGCCCCACCCATGTGGGACCCCAGGACCACCCCAGCCAGGACTTTGTTAACAAGGATCAGAAGATGGAGGTTTCCGAGCAAATGTATTCCTCTCACTAGAGAATGACCTGAAACAGTTGCAGCGGGCCTCAAACACGCGGAATTCTGACCAGAGGAGTGTCTGAATTTTACCATTATTAAGGGCTTATGTTCTAGGGTACCTGCAACGATATATGTTTATCCTGAAGTCTTCAAGGGGTGGTTAAAGCTTTTATAAATGCATTTCATTGTCAGTCTTTGGCCTTCCTAAGTCTCTTACTTAACTTCCCACACAAATTTGTAACTGGGTGCTATCCACCCCTAAGCTAAGATAGCGTGAGCATTTGTCTTCTGTTAGGAAAACAGCCCTCTGTGACCAGTTGCCCCGTGGAGCACGAACATCAGTGGCCTGGCCCTGGGTCCTCCTGGGGCCGCATCCATTCTCTGTGCCTAAATACAGTAAGACTTCGAGGCACAACTGTCCTCAAGAGAAGCCTGTCCTAAACTGGGGTGTATGCCTTTGCCTAATTCAGGGGAGGCACGTTCGTCCAATGTGGAAAAGAGGGTGTGATGAGCTGAACCTGCCTCATAGTTCAATAAATTAAAACAAGCACACAGTTACAGTTTCAAACATTATCTCAGATGTCTCTTATATAAAGTATACTTTCCCCCACAGCAAAGCTCACATTAATATTCAACTCTGGGGCAGTACGAGCGCGATACGGGAGCTAAAATCAGTGGGAGGCCAATCAAATGTACACAGTTTTATATCTGTTGACTTTACTTTTGCTAGTTGTCCGCAATGCAACTTTCTTAAGCCATCAAACTGAAACTGGGCTGGGTAGATGGCCCAAGCCTTAAGAACACTTGATGTGGCTGGGCAGTGGTGACACACACCTTTAATCCTAGCACTCCTGGGGCAGAGGCAGGCAGATCTCTGTGAGTTCAAAGTCAACCTGTTATACAGAGCTAGTACCAGGACAGGCTCCAAAGCTACAGAGAAACCCTGTCTCAAAGGACCAGAGAAACAAAACAACAACAACAAAAACCACACTTATTGTGTGAGTCAAATGACCTGAGTTTGGTCCTGACCCACATGCAAAAACACAAACAAACAATAAATAGGTATGGTAGCTCAAAATTGTAATCTCAGAACTCCTACAGCAATACAGGAGGCAGAAGTAGAACTCCCAGACAGCTTGCTGGGCTAGCTAGCCTAGGGCAGTGCACAGTACACATGCAGAAACAAGGAAGACTCTACCCCAACTGGAAGAAGAGAACCAATCTCAAAGTCCTTCCTGAGCACCAGAAGCTCTCAGTGACATGTGTACACCTGCACACACATGCCCCACCCCCATGCACACCAGAGGGGGCAGGGAGAAGGACAGAGACAAAGTACATCTTAAGGAAATATTCAAAATTCAGCCAGGAGGAAACGCAGACGCACAGATGGCTCGCCACTTACCTGAAATCCATTGTATTTGTAAAGGGTCCCTCCCGTGAGCAGGGGGACCAGCCCCAAGGAAGCCACATCCACATACTGACTGGGAAAGAGGAAGAGCGTCACCGAGCAGCTATTGGCCACACAGTCCTTGGCCAGAGATTCATAGACAGTTGTTTGGGGCTGGAAAAGTATCTGAGGAAAAAGATGGAAGAAATGAAAAGCTATACAGTATTTTTTTTATTAAAATTTAAGTTTCTATTAATTTTTTTAATTGGACATTTTAAATGGGGAAAAATACGGAATTTCTACCTCCAGTTAAGTGGACGAGGTGAATGAAATAAAACAGTTGGTTGGCTTCAGGTTATCTGATAATCTAACACCCCAATGGGGCTGTCCCTGCTCCCATCCTCAGTCCATAGGCCTGGATACAGCTCTGTGGATTGGATGGTGCTGGATGGCTGAGGGGCGTGCACCTCAGTCAGCTCCATCTTCCATCACCAGAGACTGTTCCCAGCGGCCACACTGTCTCGGGCTTGAGTGACAGCTTCTTTTCAGCATCAGACCTTGGCTTCACGACTGGTGTCTCTTCCTCAGGAGAGTGAGGTCACAGAGCAACCACCTTCCCGCTCCACTTTCTTCTTCGTGCAAGCCCTCCCTTCCATTTCTCCAAAATTCTCATCTTATACAGGTTACACACGGAAGATGTTTCAGTGTAGACACGTCAGCTATCAGTCTCTCTGGTGCTATGAAACTCCCTAGCAGTTTACAGTTTAGAATACTCATGAAGGATGGGACCTCTTTTAATAACGCTTCAATGGACGCTTCAAAGAGTAACCAACCACTCCCAGGTACCTTCTCTTTGTCTGTGTTGACCAGCTTTCTGTCGTCTCTGTTCTTGAGTTTCCCCGGTGCTTCTGCAGTAGGCAAGGAGGAATGGAAGATAAAAAGCTTCCCAGGGCACTCGGCTGCCTAAAAGCAACGCACAAAATGTCTGGTTGTTGTGGCTTTATTTTTAAGAGCATCATAAAAGAATGAAAATCCTACCTCACTGCAGTCAGGAAGGTAATGATAAAAATGAACCATGAACTATGGTTGAGGCAGGGGCAAAAGGGACCTTTTGCAAGTCTCTAGAAGGGAGCCCTCCAGCCAATCAGAATGGAAAAGAGTGTGGAGGGCCCTCCAGTAACTGCAGAACCACCAGACTGCGGGAATGAGCTTTCTGAGCAATACTGCTGGTAGATTGCTTCTGCAAACCAAACTTTCACCTAACCTGGAGCCAAGTTAATGATGTGCTTGGAGACTATCATGAGGCATTCGTTCTGCTTACACACTGTATACTCAGAATTAACTGACTTTCGCAAAAAACAATGTAACCGATATTTCCACACTTTGAATTCCCTGATATAACATGTTCTCTGTTTCTCCTTAGTGACCCATTCATGCCCCTGACTTAGGAGAGTGTGTGTGGGGGGGTAAGATGTGGTGGTCACACCTAAGATCATTCACTGGAGGTAGAGAGGCATTGAAATCAACCTAAAGGGGTTAAAAAAAATACATGAGTATAGATCAATAACATGTGGTTGTGGCTTTGTGTTCTCTTTGGGATCAGTAGGGCCAAAAAGCAATATCCTCGCTTGTGAGACGTCTATGGAAGACTGATGAAGACATAAGTTCCTATTTACTGTGCTGTTCAATGCGTAAAGAAGATGGCCTTTGTTCAAGAGACCTGATCAGGTCAGAACTCTTCTAATCCAACAGGCTCACTCTCGAGAAAACAATACTAAGGGCTAATTTCTTTCTTCCTTTCTTTCTTTCTTTCTTTCTTTCTTTCTTTCTTTCTTTTTTTTTAATGTGATATTGTCTCGCCTGTAGACAAAAATACAGCACTTCAAGATATATATGCAAAGTCCCCTGAGTCCACACAGCACATAAAACCTGCAAACCCATGTTTATGATAACACTGTTCACAGCAGTCAAGTAATGGAATCCGTCTAGGTGTTCGTCAGTAGGTGACAAGGACATGTAGCACATAGACACATGGCATTTTAGTCAGCTATTAAGTGGAATAAAATTATTTGCTGGGAAATAGATGCAAATGGAGATTACCATATTAAGTTAAATAAGCCAGACTCAGAAAAACAACAAGTTCTCTCTCATTTTTGGCTTCTGTGTTTCATATACGCAGAAAGTCATACATGTATATGACATGCTAGCAGAATAGATACTGGAGATGGGAAAGAAAGAAGGGGTGCATGCAGGAGAGACAGAATGCATTCAGCACTATCCACAGGGTGTGTAAGACAACAAAGCATTTGCAAACTGCCTCTTTATTTCCAGAAGGCTTAATTAAAATGTTCTTCAGCATTCAAACCACCACAAAAAGCAACACCCTGCATTTGTGTCTGAATGGTCACCACCACCACCACATTTTCCCTCAAATTTAAATGACCCTCCCCGTCTGTTTCCTGCTTCCCAGACCGCATCTTGTCTTTTACTGTATAAAGGAAAGTGAAAATCACATCATATGGAGACTTCCTGTGTTAATTGGAGCAAATTAAAAATATTTCTCAGTAACACATTCAGCTCTCAGAAATATAAAGTAAAATGTTTCTCGTCTGAGCCACCCAGTTCCTAGAGAATTCACTATCAATGTTCTTCGTGCCCTTCTGGATGTTGTCTAGTCACAGAAGAGCTGAAACTTGTACTCCAAAGACCACAGGTCCTAGTTCCCACGGGGTTAGAGTCTTAGCCGTTGTGTTAGCTCTGTGCCTTTAGGACAACCACTAAGCTCCTCTCAGCTTCATGCAAACCATACATGACAGAATAAGCACAGAACACAAGAGTTGGAAGACTTCGATGGTTCGGTTAGTCATAATAAACGCACTTAATTGTCTAGTTAAATGAATGGCAAGACCCTACTCAGGGTCCAATAAGAAACTCGGCATTTTAAAACATGAAGCAGCTGGGGCTGGGCGGATGGATGGCTCAGAGTACAAAGTGCTCGCCATTCAAGCATGGGGACCTGAGTACACATCCCCAGCTTCCACATACAAAACTGTCAGGTATGTTGGGTGCTGGAATCCCAGCATTCAACTGGGAGAAACAGAAGACTAGCCAGAATTGGCAAGCTTCAGGTTCAGGAGAAACCCTGCTCCAAGGAATAACCATCGATACCCATACCCATTTTTTGCCCAAAAAGATTTACTTATTTTTATCTTCTGTGTTTGAGGATTTTGCCTGCATGTATTTAAGCGCATCGTCTGTATACAGTATCCATAGAGGCCAGGAAAGGGCATAGGATCCACTGGAGTTACAAGCAATTGTGAGCCACCATACGGGTGCAGGGAACTGAACTTGGGTCCTCTGCAAGAGCAGCGAGTATTCTTAACCACAGGACCATCTCTCTCTAGCATCCCTTTAGTCCGATTCTTACACAGAAGTTTATTTATCAAGTTATTTGACTTAGATAAATGAGTTTGTCAGCAATTGGCATGTAATTGGTTCATGCATGTGTCAGAGTCTGAAGGAAACACAGCTGTTACTATACAGGAGGAAGCAAGAGGCTGAGATTGGAAAATGCTGTGGACATAGCACAACGGAAAAGCATAAAGTCCTTAGTTGAGTATTTCCAGGGCCTTTAGGAATATGCATAGGTGGAATATGCCACTAACATCCCCAAACTGCCACCGTTTGCCTTTGGGACAAATTTTCATGGCTTTTTTTCTAATTTTGATCTGTTCTGTTTGCTTTAAGAAGTTTCTTAATAATAATTCTATACATATATGAATTACATATACACATATACATACAATTGGCATATAATATATTAGTGGTATATAATAATTATATAATTAGTAGCATATATATATATATATATATACATGTAAAGAATTTATTTGGTATCTATCTGGTAGAAAGAAAAGTTCTGAAAGGCCTTCACAATAAAACAAGTTCCCCTTTTCTTCCTTTTTAAATAATTTATTTATTTAAATTAATATTTTTAATTATTTTACAAACCACGGTTTCCCTTCTTCCTCTCCTCCTATTCCCTCCCCCACACCCTACCCTAACCACTTCTCATCTACCCCCCTTCCCATCCACTACCCCTCCATCTCCATTCAGAAAGGAGCAGGCCTCGCATGGGCTTGTACAAAGCATGGCACATCAAGTTGAAGCAGGACTGAGCTCCTCCCCCTGCATCAAGACTGGGCAAGGTAATTCAGTTCCCCACCACACACACACCCCGAAAGTCAGCTGAGTGCCAGGGACAGGTCCTGATCTCAATGTTAGAAGCCTGTTTCTACGCCCTCCCCATAGTGCTGGGATTGCATCTCTGCCCTCTGTATACAATATCTTGAGCTACTGACCAAACCATAGTCCTGAACTTTCCCAAGTTACCCCTGGCCTCCCTACTCCCTCTTTTACTACCAGAAGAATTGTGTCTCATGATACAGAATTAAATCTCCCCTGCAACGCTTCAGAAAACTTAGGCACAGGACAGTCTAGACTGCTTGAAAAACACAACCGCTGAATGATTTTTCTTATTGGTTGAAAAGAATAAATGAATGAATGAATGAACGAATGAATGAAGAGGCCTCCTCAACACTGTTTCTCCACTGCACATTCTCGAATATGTTAGCTTGTAGGGAAGGCTACAGGTGAGAATTTTAGAGGCTTCTTGTGTAAACTATACACATTTAAGTCTGATTTTCAGCTACCCAGGACCTGACTCTGTATTCATGAAGTTCTTCTGAATTGCTATGCTTAGATAGTAGGGGTTTTTTTTTCTCATTTTAAAACATCAACACTTTTGTGTCGGCTAGTTTACATCAACTTGATACAACATAGAGTTAATTGAAAAGAGGGAAGCTCAATTGAGATCCATGAGATCAGGCTACAGCCTTTTTCTTAATTAGTGACCGATGGGGGAGGGCCCAGCTCATTGTGGGTGGTGCCATCCCTGGGCAGGTGGTGCTGGGTTCTATAAGGAAGCAGGCTGAGCAAGCAACGAAGAGCAAGCTAATAAATCGTGCCTCTCCATGGCCTCTGCACCAGCTCCTGCCTCCAGGTTTCTGCCCTGTTGGAGTCCCTGCCCTGTCTTCCTTTGAGGATGAACAGTGATACAGACGTGTAACCCAAATAAATCCTTTCCTTGCTAAGTTGCTTTGGTCATCTGTTGCCTCACAGCAAAGATAAGCAACACCAAGACAGCTTTTGTACACTTCAAGGATGAATATATTAATAAACATTAATATAACAAGAAACTTGTAAACAAAAACATAATGCAAAAGCCATCAAGACATGAATGACAGGAATCAGAACGTCACGAATGGATGGCAGGGAAGGCTTCCTGCTACAGCAAGCACCGCAGAAGCAACTTCAGAGTATATTATTATTACTACGGACAATGGTTTATCACGATTGACATCAAATTTTAGACAAAGAACAGCTCGTCACCACTCGCTCCTCATGCCCCACTGATGCCAGCACATATTTAAAACATCACTTCCAGCCTTGGTTTAAAGCAGAGCGAGGCTTAGAGTCCTTCATGACTCGTGATGTGCGGGGAGGTTTACTAACATACTTCTCACTGGAGGGCATGGCTGACCTTCCCAAATGAAAAGGAACAGTCAGGATTTTAGTTATTTTGCGATATGAAATACCATAATTCCCAAGGCTTTCTATTGATCACTGATGGCTTTCAGTGGGGGGCGACTCTAATACCGTCAAATCATTTGTGATATGAAATCTATTGCTAGAGTAACATTAAACGGCCCATTATTCTGACAGCTGAAGACATTGACAACACCAGGAGCAGATGCTCCTATACCACACCTGAGCACTCAGACATCAGAAAACCTAGACCAGAATCAAGTGCTAGGGTCAGGCTACAGAAAGAGATGCACCATTCGTGTGGGATCAGTTCCTAAGCTCAGCCCTATACCACCACTAACTCTGTTCACTTGGATCATTCTTGTCATTATTGCTAGTCATCGTATTTTAGAAGTTGGCGTGGAGTTAATTTTAATAACACAATTTTAAAACTAGCTTCGGGCATGAGCTGTCAAAACCGACAGGTTCAACTATTGTGATAAAGAGACAGCAACAAGGCCGTCTAGATCGCATTGCCTTCTTCAGTCCTAGGAAGACAAAATGTCATTTGAGCCCAGGCTTCCCAGTGGTCACAGGGACAACACCACTCCGCTTAGACCGTGAGCTAAGCCATGGGCATCAGCCACTTCCCTGACACCACCTATCCCCAGGCCTCGCCTTTGCATGTTTGAAAACCCCAAAGAACGAGACAACAGAACTGGAATTTTTCTCATCGTATCCGATAGCTCTGATTTGACTGAACTAACTCTGAAAATAGATCACAAAACGTTCACCTGAAAGCCAAAGAGAGGCTAAGTTGAATACTAACCAGACAGCTGTCGTGATGCTCACAGCACTGTGATGCTCACTGTGATGCTGTGATGCTCACAGCACTGGGGTGGAAACACAGGGAGTGGCTGTGGCTCGGACCATTTCCTCCTGAAAATGGGGCACCATTTAACAAAGACTGTATTTCTTTTCGCACGCAAGGTCTTCCTTGCTAATTTCTCTGTTACAAACGTCATCTGCTATCAAGTAGAGGGGGCCATTGCTCACCTTGAGTGCTTCCATGCCAGCCTGGATGACAGGAATGAAGACTGTCTCGTTTTCATTAGAGTCAGCAAACATCTCCGGAATCTGGTCCAATAAACTGAGGGACACAAACGGGGAAAGGGTTTTAAACACTCAGCAAATCTGTCATAAACTTCAGAAGATAAACCACTGACGTCTCAAGCCTGAACAAATATGACATTTATTTGAAGGACAGCATGTGAGGGTAATTGTTACCCATAGGGAACAGGCGACCTGATGCAGACACTCCTTAAGGGAAGATGTTTTAGCACAGTCTGGCACCAAAACCTATTCTTTGGATGGAACATTTACTAAATTGCAAACTTTGTAGATGCTTTTGATTCAATATATACCTATTTATAATACCCAGGACTCTTTAAAAAACACTCTATCTTAATATGTACAGTACACGCAAGAAACACATCCCTTTCATCCCTTCCCCATCAAGGAGAAAGAATTTAAAGGCTGAGGCTGAATATTTTTTTTTATTGATTTTTATTGAGCTCTAAATTTTTCTCTGCTTCCCCCCTCCCCCCGCTTCAACCCTCTCCCATGGTCCCCATGCTCCCAATTTACTCAGGAGATCTTGTCTTTTTCTACTTCCCATGTAGATTAGATCTATGTAAGTCTGTCTTAGGGTCCTCATTGTTGTCTAGGTTTTCTGGGATTGTGATTTGTAGGCTGGTTTTCTTTGCTTTATGTTTAAAACCCACTTATGAGTGAGTACAGGTGATAATTGTCTTTTTGGGTCTGGGTTACCTCACTCAAGAGACTGAATGTTTTTTAAATGGTCTACACCAGAAAGGGATAAATCTAAGATAAATCACAAGAGTTGTATACCCTATGCCTTAAGCCTCCTATTAATGACAACACCAAACATTTGTAGTTGGATGAAAACACAACATGACTTAAACCATGCACCTGATTTGCATTTAATTAGAAGACACCTGATATTTACTTGTGAATCACAGATTGAGATTCTTGATAGTTGACAAGGAACCCGTCCAACAAAGGAACAAAGACCTCTGCAACATCGGTCACCACCATCATCTGAGGTTGAGCCAAATTACTCTTGACATTAAAGAAGTGCAGAACTTTGTTGTAGGTGATGAACCCAACCCGAATGGCAGACGTCTCTTCATGCTCCTCCCTAGGAGAGAAAAAAACAGAGCCAAATTTCAGGCACAAGCTCTCACGAACACAGTTTGACTCTTTCTCGGAGGTGATGAAGATGCCATAGACTTGGGACTTGGAGAACATTTTGCCTTCTTCAGTCTTTTGCCTGTGAGACGAGGCTTCTACCTAAGTTCAACAACTGTGTGCCCTATAGAACACAAGGAAAGCATAAAGTTCTGGTTTTAATTTCTACTGCCCTTAGAAAGCAATAGTGAATCATGGCAGGAAGGGATAGGGATGACTTTAAAAATAATCTGGCCAACATGGGAAAGCATTCTACAAATTCTAGGTCAAGGGTTAGATATTATGAAAACACTTAATACATATTTGCTCATGGGTTTCTTTTTCTTTCTTTTTAATTTTTTTTTGGAGGGAGGTGTCTTTTCAAGATGTAGTTTCTCTTTGTAGTCCTGGCTGTCCTGGAACTCACTCTGTAGATCAGGCTGGCCTTGTACTCAGAGATCCGCCTGCTCTATCTTCCAAATGCTGAGATTAAAGGCAGTCTCCCCTATGCCTGGCTTAAATACAATTCATAGAAATTAGAAATTTTAGAATTTCTAAAGAACAATCTGGGCTTATTACATTCATATAAATAAAATGTTCTTAGAAGTAACTAAAAGACCCAAGCAACGAGACATTTGAAGCGCAAGAGGGAGGGGACGCTTGACTTACTATAGGAAAGGACTTTAGGCTCTTGCAGGATATTTTTGCTACACATCCTACAATATCTCAGTGTTGCAATCCCTAGATTTTAACAACATGCCACAGAAACATATAGCAGCGAGTAAATTACACTCATAAAAAAGATTTCGTGTGATGATCGTAACAGGAAATGAAACCCATGAAACTATACTAACCAGCATCTTTTCTTTCAGGAATTCCAAACAATTTGTTAGTGTTCCAGGAAGTACAAGCATGAATTCATTCACCCCAGTCCATAGCAAAGATAGTAGAATTTAGCAGTATAGGCTCCTGTTGCCTGCTTGATGGCTGCATTTCTGCCCGCTCGCAATGGCCTTAAAATACCCACAGCTCAGGCACTCTAAGTTCCAATGGCAAATACTACACGGTGCTCAGAGTCTCGATGACAACCACGATAGAAAGGTACATGATGTTTCCCTTGACTCTTCCATTTCAGTTACATCTCCTCTGCTTAGGACCCTGTTCTTCTGAAGAAGGGGGTACTCTTCTCATTTCTGAATTTTTTCCAGAATATAAATGCTGCCTTGAGGCTGTTTTGCTGTTGTCTGTAACCCAAGCACTTAGAGGATAGACACAGGACTATCAGGAGTTTAGGGCCAGCCTCAGCTAATTCGGAGTTCTCAAAAAACTCAAATAATCAATGAATAAGGGGTGTGTGTGTGTGTGTGTGTGTGTGTGTGTGTGTGTGTGTTTATATATGAGCAACTTGAACATGAGGGAATACAAAGGAAATGGAAGTGCCCACAAGAGATATCTCAAGTTGAAATGTCAGCTTTCACTGCGGACTGCTGAGTGCAGGCTGACAAGAACTGGGTTCTACCTGCTTTGCTTTTATCCTCAATATGATTTGATAAATTGGTAATGTTTCAAAGGGTCTCATAACCAATGGCGAGAACAGTGGGTAAATGCTTACATTTTTGGACATTTGCAATGCTTTCAGAAGTGGGAGTCCCCATCTACTGGGTTAAAACACACATAGGTGTCTCCTGCGCTGCCTGAGGTCACATGAGCAGCTGCCACGCTTCTATGCTGCGCTGCCCCAAGCGACACCACAAACACAGCGCTGCTTCTGGGCTTTCTCCGCTTCCCTGCTATTAAAAATCTTGCTTGTCGAGATCAAGCATAAATCCTTCCTCCTATGAAATCCCCTGAGGGGACCAGCTAGAAGTCACTACCTCTTCTGAATTCCTCTAAGCGTTTCTCTCAGTGTCCAGTGCAAATGGAAGCTGACAAAAGGAAATGCCCAAGACTCATTGACCACCCCTCCCTGCCCCATGCCATTCCACAACATCTACTGTGGTGGAGAATTCGGGTTTTACTGAACATGACTTATCTGCTGGTGAGACACTGGACTGTGGGTGGCAAATTAGAGCTTGCAACAGTTAATCCCGGTTTTTAACTTGACCGGATTGCGAATCAACTGAGACAAAGACTTTTCCGCATGTCTGCAGTAGAGTATCTAGATTCGGTCAAAGACTCATCCTGAATGTGGGCAGTAACATTCCTTGGGTAAGGAGTCCTAGGCTGGATAAAAAAGACGAAGTTGGCTGGAGAGAGAGCTCCGGGGTCAAGAACATTCAGGGATCTGGCAGAGGACCTGAGTTCAGTTCTCGGCACCCATCTCTAGTGGCTCACAACTTCCTGTAACTCCAGCACCAGGGGAATGTGAAGTCATCTACAGACGCCGCTGTGAGCACCTGCACTCATGTGTGCATCCCCATACCTGAATCAAATAACGAGGGAGGAGGAGCACTGTAGAGTGGCAGCCAACAGTCATCTCCTTCTGCTTTCTGACTGCAGATGCAATGTAACCAGCCCGCTATGATGCTGTGTACCCTTAAACCGTGAGTCAAAATGAACCCCTTCCTGCAGTCTGGCTTAAAATCAGTCCGGCTAGAAATATTGGCATGTGCAATAAGGATATGCTACAAATTATGATTTTTTAATTTGACAAATAGTTCACTAGCATGTCATTCATTCACCTTTGCTTTCCAGAAACCATTTATTGCATAAATAAAAATGTCTGATAAATCATGAGTGACTGGTTCTTTTCATAGTTAAATTGTAGTCAAATAAAGCAACACACACACACACGAAGAGAAAGAGAACAATACTCTAGACTGATACCTCTTACCAGATTTGGGCATATGCTATCTGGGTGGGAAAGAGCATCTTGGGATCCACAGGGATAATCTAAATTAACATTTTTAAAGAGCATCTAATCAGAACATCTCACATCATTGTAAAACCTTATCACTCATCTTCATAGAAACATGGTTTTTTTTTAATTTGAGAAACAAACAATATGAAAACTTTTTAAAAATTTGTTCAAAGATGTAACTGTCCTAAACTTTTCTCCACACTATAACATATCACGTGAAGAAAACTCTGCCTTTCCCCATTAGTTCTGTATCACTCTGTGAGGTACATGCAGGGCTGAATCCTAACTCTGCAGGGCAGATGAAGGGACTCCGCACAGCTCTGTAGAGCACGTGAATGACTGTATGACTCGGTAGGGTACGTGAAGGACTGCACAGAACTATGTGGGGCACATTAGATGACAGGAGTTAACGGGCCTTCCTCTTCTGTGCTTCAGCTACACTCTTTCCAACAGCAGCCAGATTGCTTAACATATGAATTCGGCAGAGCAATACCACAGACATTAGTAAGCAGATAAGCCACAAAATTCCAAACTCATGAATTTCCATTATTTTTAGACAGCTGTCTTCTTTTGTACTGTTCATGTATATTTATGTGGCTATAGGTACGTATGGAGGCCAGCAGACAGCACTGGATGTCATCCTCGGGACACCAGTCACTTCCTTTGAGACAAAGTTGCTCATTGGCTAGGAGCTTGCCAATTACGCCAGATTAGCTGCCAGCCGCGGGCCCTGGCATTCTTATCTGTGTTCTGAAAATTGAACTCAGGCCCTTGCACTTGAAATAAAGCAAAACGAAGGCAGTGCTTATTACCTGAGTCGTCCTGCCAGCCCCATGTCCAATATTTAGTTCATCAACGTTGGAAAGAAGCAAAAGTCAAATCAACCCAATGATTTACTATGAATAACAGATGAAGGATTGGGAAGTTTTTCCTCCTTGTTCCAAAGAAGTCAGAAAATCTAGAAACTTTTCAAGGCCAGATGCAAATTCAGAGTCAAACAGAAAAGAAGGGGTTTCTCTTTTCCGAAAATTCAGAACATTCTAGAGCACCAAGCACACGCAGACTTCTTTGCAGAGATCGTGTAAAACATGCCACCTGCTTTAGTACAAGAAGAGCAATCAAATTGATGGGACAGTCTTACCATAAAACAGAAAAAAAAAAAAGCTGCATATACGCAGAGACCAAAACAAATTTCAGACAGAAAGCAACCAGGTGGTTTTTGTGTTTTCAAACGAAGACAGTTGGCTTGACAACACAGAGTTTAGAGAGATTTGATAGCGTTATAGAGTAACCAGCTGTAACCTTCGACTTTTCTCTCTTGTCTTCTGCCAAAGTCACACATGTGCTTCAGCGGGAGCGGGTACAGCGAGAACAACAGAATGTGTGATTTCAGATCTGAGACCAAACGCTGCACGCTTCGCGCCGATGTTCCCGGTAAGGAACACGGTGTTTGTGGAGTGACTTGGTGAAGGCAGTTTAGCCTGACTCGGTGGGAGACAAGAAAAAGGAGAACCTGTTTTCAGAAACTGGAGTGGTTTCTTATAAACTAACCCTTTCCTATCGACTAACCGTAAAATCCAGATTTGAATTTAAGACGGCCCATGGGCGAGTTCCGTGTGAAGTGCATGGCATCTAGCCAAAAACCAATCCTTCCCAAGGCTCTCAATAACACGAGGCAAAGCAGTCTCAGGGCATATGGGCCTTTGCTTGCCATCTGCAGCTGGCTCCCTCTCACGTTTCACCTCGGGCCAGTCTGAAGTCCCCTCAGTGTTTTCCAAACATTCCCACTGTTTTCCAAACCATCTCCACAATATTATGAGTGCTGCTTAACAGATACAAACAGAACTGCTCGTGGGAGGTCCAGAGCCTGCTCATCTTAGCTTCTCATACACAAAGCATCAGTTGTGTGTGTGTGTGGGGGGGTTACAGAGGAGCGAGCATTCAAAGGCCACAAAGCACTGTGGCTGAGGAATCCCTCCTCACCCAAATGCCCCCATCCAGAACAGATGTTGCCCTGTGTGCTCAGCAAAGAGGAGGTGAAAGGTATGGGGTGCACAGCATGTCCTGGCCTCCCTATGCGCTATGCATGGCCTCTTGGCAGATGACAACACCCCCCTACCCCAGTCTCCATGCTTGGCACCAGCTCATGTTCCATACAGTTAGCTTGTGCACAGAGACAACTGGACCTCACCATGATTTTAGTCTCAGTGGCGAACAGAGAGAACAATGAAAGGACACTACCAACTACTTCCTGCCGTTTCTTTCCAATCTCTCTTTAAGGGTTTTATTTACATAAAAACGATTTTTGTGCACCCCTCTCTGACCTTTTAAAGCAAGTCTGTTTTTAATTCTTCCAAATGCAATGTAAGGTATACGTGTACACAATTATACCTCATGGGTAAAACTACCACCAATTTTATTTCCACTTTCGTCTACAGCAGGTAGTGTGCCAGCTAGCCTTTTAAAGCCGTCTGCCGCGGGCGAGGTCATCAGGACAGGGTCTAGGCACCTGTTGGGCTGCAGGTCAATGAAGAGCTGCTTCCTTTCCTTCCAAGTGCTGCTTGCTGGAATGATAGAGAGAGGCTTGCCTCACGCTGCTAAGCCAGGGCACATAGGAGGCAGGAAGGGGTTTGCTGGCATCACAAGGGCAGAAGGGGCTTTGGCTAAAAAGATTCCGTCCCTTCCTACAACTGCTCCGTTTTCTGGGACCCTCTGAACTCTGCCACTCTCAGCAACCACCAGCTTTCATGAAATACTCTTGCAACGTTTCCCCATATACTTATTACTGGAATTGTCCTTGCAGTTTATAAACTATTTTGAGACGTTTCATTTATCTATCATTGTTTTTCTTTATACAAATATCCACTCTGACATTCCGAATATTCGGAAGAACGGTGACTAGCTATAGTGTTCAGATTAGCAAATGATATTAACCGGCCAGTCGGTACCAGCTCAGTCACACAGCATCTCACAGAAGAAGAGCAGTTCTCTTACTTGGGCAGTCTCTGCAGCACGGTCTTCAGTTCATCACATATGAGCTTGACCAGTCCATTCTTTATGTTACTGTACGAGACATCGATCATGAAGATGAAGGCTGGTGGGTTGGGAGGCTTATTCTTCTGCAGGGAGGCAAAGGTCACACAAGTAGATACAAACTAAGTATATTTCACAATCAAACACAAACAGACTCTAAGGCCAATCAGATGCTTCAGTCAATACTTAGGATATAACCTCTGTGGATCAATAACTTTCTAGGAAACTCAGTCCCTGCTATAAAAACAAATAAAAGAAGCCACTTATTCTCCAGGTTATGACAGGAACTTTCCACTATATTAACAGAGGGAGTATTGGGTCAGCCTTTGAGGCAGCAAGCTCTCTTATAGGAGGAAATGCATCTGGGGATCTGAAAAGGAATGTTCAAAAGGAGTACAATCGAAAATTAACATTTTTGGAAACTGGAACCAAGCTTCATTAACTGGGAGATCATGATTCAGGTCTCTCACCACTTCCTTTGGTTTTAGACATGTGGTTTTTTTGTTTTGTTTTGGAAGCAAGGTCTTGAGGCTGGCCTCAAGCGCAGTTCATTCTCTTGCCTAAGCCTCTGCACTGCTGGGATTACAGGAACATCTATACCAACACACTCAGCTGCAGATATGGAAGTGTCTATTAAGATTAACTGCATACCTTAAAATATACATTATAAAATACTTTCCAAACTTACTTTGTGTTTGTGGTAAAGAAAAATGGCCCTTTCCCTATGTCTATGCAGCAGTTACTGTAACATAAAGCAGCTGTTATGAAATTGGGCCCTCGCTGTTTCCCAATCTGGCTGGTGTCCAAATAGCTCATAAGGAAGTGATCCTTCAGCTGGGGTTTATAAAATGTTTAGAAAAGAAAGCCACAGGCACATATCATCAGTGACCTCCACTCGAGAATAAAGACCCAAGACCAACATTTATTCAGCTTATGGTGAAGTGTAAAAATGTTCTGAAATTAAAATATATTTTAATTTTATCATCTTATCTTATCAATTATTAGATGATAAGAGTTATAAATGATCTCATCGATCTGGTCTGTATCTACTGTAATAGACATAATACTGTTCTAATAAATATCCCATTTCAAATAAAAACATATACTAACTCAGTCTGAAAAGTTACTTTTCCATTTCCAAAATCAGAACAGCCAAGGAATGAGGAAAATCTGCTGGTGTGTTTGTGAGGATTTCTTCTCAATTCCCAAGTCCCTTCTCCTCTATTCCATAATATAGATGAGACCAGATAAAAATAGAAACCATTCTCATTAATAAAGCAACACCTCTCGGTGACTTTATTAATTGTATCTTATTTATTATCCTTATACTCTCTCATACAATTCCCCATAAGTCATTCCTCGCTGACCTGCCTGTCTCTCTAAAAATCCTTCATTCAGTCAGACTTACTTGTTTTCACCATGTGTGTAGTTAACGTGTCATTCCTCCACACTACACTGCCTTTGTTTCTTTCCGTGACAGCACCACATGACAGCTTGAGGCTGAAGCTGTACTTGACCTGTTTCCCTCAGACATTTAAAAAGAAACTGTTCCCGGGGCCCCTAGCTCTTTCGCACAGACCCTCTCAGTCTTCCATTCTAGCCAGCGTGTGCACATATGTGCATGCGTGTGTGTGCGCATGCGTGGACATGCGTGCATGCGTGTTTGCGTGCATGTGCATGTGTGTGTGCGCGTGTGTGGGCGTGCTGCGTGCGTGTGTGTGTGTGTGTGTATGTGCATGGCAGCAGAAATCAGTGGAAACCACTGCCTCCCCACTTTCCATTATCCCCACCCCACTAAAGTAACATAAGCTCTCAACAGCTTGTCCACCCACACTCTCTATAAAACTTCCTTTACAATGTGTACAAAACTCTAAAACCCCAAAGACACAATGCTAACCCAGTAGGAAATAAAGGGACAGATTTGTCTCAAAATACTTCTTCAATTTACTTCTCATTCCCAATACGCATTCTCTCAATTTAAGTGGCTGCCATTTCCAAAATATTGCCTACACAGCATCACACACACACACACACACACACACACAGAACCTGAGCCAGGACAGTAGTAAATATGTTTTATTTGATACAGCGTTTTAAAAACACTTGAATTCTTATGAGGTTTTGAAGAAAATGGAGTACACTCTCCAGCAATCTTGGTGCTTACAATGGGTCCACATCGGTCCCCAGCAGTCTCTTCAGAGCTCCCGAGCAGAAGTGACTGGGCTGCCCCTGTGACCCACTTCTGGTCACTCTGCAGTTTCTCCCTCCACAGGCGGTTCTCTGCTTGTGTTGTATCTTCTCATTATTACTATTAGTTACTTTTGTTTGTTTTCTGGGTTTTGTTTTGCTTTTGTTTTGTTTTTACAGGGCCCCACTAGCTCCAGCTGTCCTGGAACTCACTATGTAGACCAGGATGGCTGTGAACTCACAGAGCTCCATCTGCTTCTGCCTCCCAGGTTCTGGGATTTGAGGTGAGTGTGAGCCCGGCTATCTGCTCCTGGCTGAACTCACTCATGCCACTTCCCGATACACACCTTTCTGACCATGCTCTCCTCCAGCTTTGACCATTCGTCCTTCACAGTGTAGCATACTCAGGGTCATACTGTGACCAGACATGCTTCTTAGGCATAGCCTTTGAACTTATTTATTATATTGCTGGTTTGGGGCAATTCTTACAGTACAAAGATGAATTGTTTGGACATTCAAGTTATCTAAGATATATCAAAATGAATTAAAAAGGCCCTGCATTCTTATTGAGGAAGAAAAGCTGATGGTAGATTTGCTCTTCCTCAGGGAAACTTCATACTGATTTTGCAAAACACTTGTCCACACGCTTCATGGTGTGCTGACAGGGGAGGTAAGGCTCTGACCCCACAGACATGGGCTCAGGGTGGCACCATCACCTTCTACACATTTGATCTGCAACTGAAGCTCTCTCACCTGTCCCTATACAACGTGGCACACAACACAACACTGTAGAAATGTCACAAATCAAACTGAGACCCCAACGTGCCAGAATCTAGGAGGAGGACACACATGCAAAAACATAGATATCACAGGGGGAACAGATAAAACTAAGATGTCCTCTAAGTTTGATGAAGAAAAAGAAGCACCCGTTGGAACGAATAAACGGGGACACCTGCTCATAATGCACTTCCATCTAGTCAGGAAGCAGAGAATAAGTAGGCATTTTTCCAGACAGGAGTCATACACCCATGATGGGTCAGGAGAAAGACACCCTCTTATCTTTACTATATAAAGGCAGAGCTGATAAGTCAGTCTCTGTGTTGAGGATTCATACAGTGGCAGACAGCTCCGTGAGGGCAGCATAGTGTCTCACAGCCAGTGACTTGATAAGGAAAGTTAATTTTGTTATCTTTTTCTTCTTTAAGAAAGAACCCATTTATTAATTATGGCTCTCAGTGTCTGTGCTGCAGGGTTATATTTAGGAAATGGTCTCCTGTGCCAATGTGTTCAAGTGTGCTCCCACTTTCTCTTCTGTGAGGTTCAGTGTGGTTGGTCTTATGTTGAGGTCTTTGAGCCATTTGGACTCGTGCATGGGTCCAGACCTGAACAGAGAACTCTCAACAGACGAATCTAAAATGACTGAAAGACACTGAAGGAAATGGTCAACATCCTTAGCCATCAGAGAAATGCAAATCAAAACAACTCTGAGATTCCATCTTTCACCTGTAAGAATGAGCAAAACCAAAAACATTGATGACAGCTTCTGCTGAAGAAAATGGAGGGTAAGGGGAATACTCCTGCATTGCTGGCGGGAGTGCAAACTTGTACAGCCACTTTAGATTTAAGTATGGCCATTTCTCAGAAAATTAGGAAACAACCTACCTCAAGAACCAGCAACACAGCTATTGGGTATATACCCAAAGGATGCTCAATCACACGTACTACAAGGACATGTGCTCAACTATGTACACAGCAGTGTTGTTTGTCAAAGCCAGAACTGGAAACAACCTAAATGCCCCGCAACTGAAGAATGGATATAAAAAAAAAAGTGTGGTGCATTTACACAATGGAGTACTATACAGTGGAAAAAATAATGACATCTTGAAATTTGAGGGCGAATGGATTGATCTAGAAAACACCATATTGAGTGAGGTAACCCAGACCCAGAAAGACAAATATAATATGTACTCACTCATAAGTGGCTTTTAGGCATAAAGCATGAAAAACCAGCCTACAATTCACAACCCCAGAGAACCTAGACAACAAAGAGGACCCTAAGAGAGACAAACATGGATCTATGCTACACGGGAAGTAGAAAAAGAAAAGATCTGAGTAAATCAGGAGCATGGGGATCACGGGAGATGGTAGAAGGGTAGAGGAAGGAAGAAGGGAAGAGAGCAGAGAAAAACATACAGCTCAATAAAAACAATAAAAAGAAAAAGAAAGAACCCAAAGAAGTTTATGGGAGGTAGTCAAATGAGTATCAGAGTTACACACTAAAGTAAGGAAGCCCGCAGTTCTCTAAGCATACTGGTTAAGCTTCTGTCTTGGTAGAGAAATCACTAACAAACCAAAAGAGCCAGAGACCTGGGTGGAATTAAATTACTGCATTAAGAAGCAAACAACATCTGGAAGAGGCGCCATTTGCCATTCACCTTAGCATTCATTCGGGAGTTCAAGGTCATCTTCAGCCACACAGCAGGGTCAAGGACCAAACTAAGGGAGACCCTGTCTCAGAAACCAAATCAAAACAAACAAAAGAACAGGATCCCCTCTCTCAAACAGACAAAACGGAATTGTTTCCTATTTCTATACCACACTTCTAAGCTTGATTACCCCAGGAGACAGCTCAGCCACTGAACCATGCTAACGAGTCAGGTTGGATCTGTGTCTGAGGCATTTCTACAAGCCCCAGGAGATGCTCTGTCTGTGAACCATGTCATGTCTTTACATATGGAAGTTGTTCAGTGAAACTCACATTCGACATAGAAATGCTTACGTCCTGGCAACACTCACCCTGCAGTAATCCAACGTAGCCACATATTCATAGGATCCCAGCGACAGCTCCGGCTTCTCATAGTGATCCACTCGCCTTCCAATGTGGTCCAGATGTTGGAAATAGAATGGAGGGACTAAGGAAAGCAAACCAGGGCAGAAAATCCTTTTTTTTTTTCACAAGAAGACAACCCAAGAAAGTCTCAGATTTTATTATAGAAGAAAGGAGTTAGGATCAGGAACACAAGTTGTTCTCAGTATCACTGTGAGACCATGTCTTAGAAACATGTGAAAAATGAGTTCTCTCTTTTAAGGTCACTGACTTTTTGACTCTTGTATATGTTGTAAGTCATTATGATTATGATTATGTCTTTTAATTATGTTCGTAACAGTTTTGCCATATATAAGCTTTGATATTTTTATAATCAAGTCAATCTTCCTGGAATTCTATCTATAGAACTATAAAATTTTATACATACTTTTCATCAGTGTTGATTGCTTCATTACTCAGCATAACGTATTACTACATTTTAATCATGAAATATTTTATCCATATAGAAAACAGCAGACCACAATATTCACATTCATGTTACAGGAATGAAAGCTTTGTTAAAAACCTCTCGATCATAGACAAGTTATTGATGGCAAAGGACATTTATAATTTTGGGAATTCCAGAGAAAAGTGCGGTCGTTTCCAAGCTAACACACCCAAGAATCTGCCTCCACTAACTCACCTCTCTTCTATAAATTTAATTTTCTATTTGGATTTTTAACGTAGCTGACGGAGACTAATGCTGACTATCAGGATTATCCTATCCACTATAATCTTTATTACACCTTAATTAAGAAATGTCCTCAGCGCTGGGCTTTCACACGCTGATCTGCTAGCGGCCGGCCCTCCTCATGTGGAAGATTACTGTATTAGGGAAAGACTGTACCCGAAAGATCTCAGTGGAAGTCTAATTTGATTCAAATGTCTCAGGAGGTTACTTCTAGCGAGGTTCTGGAAGCCACCCAAAGGCAGAGCAAGAGTTATGACTCACACGCTCCACACTTGGACAAATATGGCTCGGAGTCTCTGCTCAAAAGAGCTCCTGTAGCCTGGTGATAGCCAGAGAAGGCTGCGAAACTTCTGTTAGGAGAACATGGGAAAGCTACCAATGTTTTCAAGTATTTTGCTAAGAACAGCATCCCCCTCTGTAAAAACCACAAAAGCAGTACCCTTTGGGTTGAAACCAAAGGAGTCTCTATATTCAGATGTGAACATGCGAATTATAACAGGATTATTTTTCTAAAGTCAGATTTTAAAAAAAAACACAGAAGTTTCAGAGTCTATGTTCTTATCATCTCATGACTATTTCCTTTAGGAGTGAACTCTATAAAGTTTATATTTACATATTTGACTCTGAACTTGGCAAATTCAACATCTTGAAAAGATTACAGAAGACGAAGACGACAGTCTCTGTCAGTAAAGTCAAATAAACCAGGGGCCATGATAGTGACTGGTTACGTGTAGGTGTCATGCCGATTTCTGGGCTGTCTGGCTTACGATACGTGGAATGGTACTTTCTATACAGCATAATGTATAATTCATTCACACATCTCCATATAACGTGATTTTTTAAAATTAATTTGACATAATAAAATTACATTAAATATTAACATTTAATATTATCTGCCACATATCCTCAATCGAACTCGAGTCACACCATAAATTATGCTCTGCCACAGAATCTCTTTCTCTCCTGGTTTCTGTGTGCGCGTGAGTGTGTGTGTGCACGTGCGTGTGTGTATGTATGTGCGTGTGTGTGTGCATGTGTCTGTGTGTAGCTACACGTGTGTGGGGGTCCACCTCAGGCAGTATTCCTCAGGAGCTGGCCACCTTGTTACTTGAGACAGGGTTTCTCACTGGAACTTGGAGCTTGACCATTTGGCTAGGCTGGCCAGCCAGGGAGCCATAGGGATTCTCCCTTTTCAACCCCACAGCACTATGCTCTGATTGCGTCTCATGTGGGTGCTGAGGACCAAACTCAGGCCCTCGTGTTTGTGGACAAGCGCTTTATCCATGGGCTCTCTCTGTAGTGGCCTCCCGCACAGTCTGACATCAACATTAGCGGATTTACAAGAGGATGAAACGAAAAACACACCCAAAAGGCATCATCGTATGCCCCTTCCTCCTGAAAAATTCAACATTTATATCAGAAGAGGAAAGTCCTTGGTTATATGAGCTTTTCCGAAATACCATGAATTCAAGAACAACCCCAGGCAGTGGGGCACTGTGGGTCCCAGGAGACACAGGTCCACCATTACACACTTCAGTTTCACGCAAAGCAATAGCACAATTTCCATGTGGGACTCCTGCAACTACATACAGTTAACAGGGACCTAGTTCCATTAGTAATGGCTTCTGTTTAGGGACGCTACCATTAGTGCCATCTAGAAAAAAAAATTTAAAAAAAAACAAAACAAAACAAGAGCTGTCTTCCCTAAGCTAAGGCATCTAATACTTCATATTTTTAAGTAAAAAGCTTCTACAAAGTGCTCTAAATGGCACCATTTACCATCATTCACACAGCTGCAAAATCCACACTGATAGCGCCTCCCGCCTTCAATGAACTGCATGAACGGGCACATGTAGGCTTTGCACCGGTTGCACCGCACTGGTCCGCTCTCGCCATGGTTGACCAAGTACAAGGGGGTCTAGAAGAAGGAAGAACATGAAATGAATTGGGAGCACGGAGATTCTGGGTACTATCAAAACCCCCCACTAGGACTCACTGAGAAACCCTTACTGAGCATTTACCAGGACCGTGAAGATTTCTCCCAGACCACTGGTGAATTCAAGGATTATGACACACTCCACCACACCCAGACAAAGATTCATCTAGACGTATATATCACTAACAAGCATATCTCACTTGCAAGAACATATTAACACCTGCACATCGATGTCAATATGTGTATGCATGATTACCTGTCTCTGTGTGAAAAGATAATAAATAAAAAATAATAATGTAAATAGTTCATTAAGCTTATGTGAAAATGTTCCCAATGCCTATAGCACGCATCCTGCTAAGCAGGGCACACTCCAAACAGAATAAGATGGGTCTTGTAAGAGTCTAGTGTGTATGGCAGCATGTTGTTCATGTAGCTTACAAATGACTTCTTCTAACATGAAACTATTTGGACTAGAGAGATGACTCAGAGGTTAAGAGCACTTTGCTCTAGAGGACCCAGTTCCAATTCCTAGTGCCACCATGGCTGTTCGCAACCATCCATAACTCCAGTTCCAGGAGATCTGATGCCCTCTTTTGACCTCCATGGGCACCAAGCACACTTATGATACACATACATACATACATGTAGATAAAGCACCCACACATAAAGTGAATCCATTTAACAAAGCATTTGTTAAAATGAAACTATTTGAAAAATATGCAAGAAGGGCCACTTATTTAAGGCTGGAGGCTGATTATACTTTTTGTTACTTCATTAAATGACAAAACTTCATAGTAGCCTTAGTGTGACCGGCCATGTTTGACAGACTGGAAAAAAAAAATACTTGATTCAGATGCATCTTTCTCATCAACACAACATAGAAAGCCAGACTAGATTGAAGGTAAAGAGGCCCAGAATCAGGACTCTGCTTGTTTCTTAATGGTCCAGCTTTTGTAATAAAACCACAAAGACCCTTCTTGCTTTTATAAACCTGTTTAAAAGAAAACACCTTCAGAAACCCCTGAGAGCTGAGGAGCTGCTCATGTCAATTAAAAAATTTAAAGATAAAGTTACAAATAAAGAAGATACTTTTTATGGAGGCCTGAAGAACAGGGGACCATCAGGTGGGGTGAGGGAGCATCAGGTGAGGGAGCATCAGGTAGGGATGAGGGAGCATCAGGTGGGGATGAGGGACCATCAGGTGGGGTGAGGGACCATCAGGTGGGGATGAGGGACCATCAGGTGGGGTGAGGGACCATCAGGTGGGGTGAGGGACCATCAGGTGGGGTGAGGGATCATCAGGTGAGGGATCATCAGGTGGGGATGAGGGACCATCAGGTGAGGGACCATCAGGTGAGGGACCATCAGGTGGGGCGAGGGAGCATCAGGCGGGGTGAGGGACCATTAGGTGGGGTGGGGGGCCATAAGGCGGGGTGAGGGACCATCAGGTGAGGTGGGGGGGCATAAGGCGGGGTGAGGGACCATCAGGTGGGGTGAGGGCTCACCAGGTGGGGTGAGGGACCATCAAGTGGGGTGGGGGACCATCAGGTGGGGTGGGAGGCCATCAGGTGGGGTGGGGAACCATCAAGTGGGGTGGGGGGCCATAAGGCGGGGTGAGGGAGCATCAGGCGGGGTGAGGGAGCATCAGGTGAGGGACCATCAGGTGTGGTGGGGGACCATCAGGTGTGGTGGGGGCTCACCAGGTGGGGTGGGGGACCATCAGGTGGGGTGGGGGACCATAAGGCCAGTTTCTCCCAGAGGTTTAGAAAACCCAGTCCCGGTGCTTGTGTTTGCCTTTGTCAGATGTTCAGAGCGAAAGCCGACCCACTGCTGGGGTTTCAGAAATGGGCTGTGAGGTCTCGGAACAGTGGGAGAGGAGGAAAGGTGGGAGGGGAGGAGGAGTTGTTGAGACAAGGATTAACGTGAGCATGCAGAGACATGTTCTTGGCACAGAGGGCTGGGGAAATGGAGCTGCCATTGTTTCTATCCAGAATAACTTTATCTCTCTAAAAAGCACTTAGCACATGAAAAACTGTCTTTAATGGGGGGGGGGGGGTTAGAGCTGGGTAGTATGAAATGTACTCGGGTTTCTGAAGGCCAACTTCTTAGTTACTGCAAAATGTGCTCATAAAAATGACCTAGAGGACAGAAAATCTACCTTCCAGGAGACTTTAATATGGCTATGAACTAGTGGTTAAAAGCTGAGAGGCATTTTTAAGCATCTAGGGATTTGCTTCAAACCTGCCCATGGATGTACACAGTAGTGTTTTCATATATACCTTTTGTCTGAAAGACAAACTGGTCCGAGTTTGCTTTTTTTAGTTAGAAGCAATAAAACATGATCTAGGGACCGGCCTGAGTGGGAAGATGCAGTCCCCAAACAAAAGGCCCCGAACAAGTCAGGGGAGCGAGAACCAAAGGCAGAACAAATGGCATTGGCCAGGCCACTGCTTCCGGGGCCTGTGTTTACTCTCTGTAACCAGACAACAGTTTCTGAAGCTAAACAAGGAAGAATTCTGTAATTTGCCTTGACCATGGCCAAGTTCTACTTTTTTCAGCCTTTTGTTTCCAAAGACTTCAAAGACTACAATCAGTTCCCTGAAGTGCTTTAGAAACAATTACGATACAATTATTTGCCAGACAAATCAGTGGGAATGGAAGGTAATTTGCTTTTATATTCAGGATTATAATTTGCCCAAAGGCAGACCATGCCTAAAACGTCTGGGAACTATCACCAACCACCACGTAAGCATTCCAGTCCTGGGAGTGCAACCTCCCAGAATCAGCATGGATGCCTAGCAATAAGCGGCAGCCCCGTCAGGACTCTTTCTTGGCTATTACAAACACTTATGTTTTCCTGCGTTCGCTCCTTGAGATGATAAGAAAGGTCTTCAGCCAACCAGGGCGGCGGCAGCAAGGAATCTTAAAAGCTTCTTAACTGTTTATGTCTCATTCAGGGGCGACAGGGAGAGGTTTGAAAGTGGTGCTGTCTTGTTTAATCTCTCAGGCCGTGTTGAAAACCGTCAGGGTTTATTCTCTTTCCCTGTGTCCACTTATCGGCTCCACAGTCATGTGCATAAGCTTGGAAAGACCTAAGCTGCCTTTTCTTCTGTGCTTAACTGCAGTGAATATGCATTTGTAAGTGAAATTCCTTCTTCTCTAAGACTGGCGAAAGCTGCTCACTTTCCTAACCAAGGGTGCTCACCGTGCCTCACCTGCCCTGGCTTCTAAGCGAGCTTTCATCTTTGACCTCTGTACACTCCTGTTCACACTATATTTTTTTCTGACTATCGTTAGTTCTGGTACCATGTTGTGTGACTTTATCAATATGTAAGCAGGTGACAGAGACGCTGAAAATGGAAAAAGACAAAGCTGATTTTTCAATCTCCTATTTTGGGATTATCAGAGGTGTGGTAAATAGCATACCGATACTATTTGTCATTTAAATGTTTTAATTGAAAAAAATGTATCTTTATGTATAAGTAAAATTAACATTCAGAGTTGGTCAAAGGGGTCCTACAGACCACGCAACCATCACAAGCTACTGCCAAGTCTGTTGTTTCCTCTCCACAATCTAACGGGTGGGCCCTATATCAAACATGCTGAAATCAAACTGGTGCCTAACTAGACATTCCATAGACTGGAGTTCATAAGACCAGAGTTCAAAAAGGAGATGTCAAACCAGTCACAGACTATATCTTCAAAACAAAATCAGATATTCAGGAGGATGAATCCCATCCACATCTTCTAAGATCTTTAGGCTGTGGGATTTTGCTTGCTTGTACGTTGTTATGAACACTGTACGTACAGAGCACAGAACAAGGGTATGAGCTTGTGATCCGGCAGGAGGAAGGCTGGGGTAGGAGGAGCCTTGCTTACACAGGTCATGTCTCAACAAAATAAAACTCCAGACACTTGAGTTTTGCTGTAGATTTTCTGTCCTAGGACAGCAAGGAATTACAAATAACCTAAGCCAAAACTGTTATTTTTATAGATGATGTCCAGTAGGTGGCACTGTGAGACTACAATTGAAAACAAAGTTCTTGTGGGTCATGCCCAAGAAAACAATCGCAACCACTTGTGTAATTTTAGAAACAGCCAAACTTAGAGCAGCCAGTACCTCATTAAAATAATAAGTATAAAGTTTACTAAGATTTACCAACTATTCTAAAACAAATTAATAAAAGACAGGCATATATACATACACACACATATATATATACATATACACATTTCGTCAATATTAAAGCAATTACTAAATTTACTGAGGTAATAGGAAAAATTGTATTTTTAAATGTTGTTAACATTCTGCCAACTTCTCCTTGACTCTACATAGGAAAGCAGAAATATTGCCGGGACTGACAGGCAGCCACCAGCACAGCGGGCAACATCAAAGTGGCCTAAAAGCAAAGGGACTCAGGAAGCCAGCGCCCACTGCCACAGCGGCTCCCACCTCCTGCTCTGTACCCTGGCAATCAAGAGACAGAGCAGCCAGAGCCCAGTGCTGAGTCATGGCCCCGGGCAGCACTGTGATGGAGAGAGGATGCAGCCACGGCCAAGAGGAAAGTGCACAAGGATGCTGATGCTGTTCGGAGGCCCAGCAGCCACGCCTAGGATTAGTCAAGCCCTGCCTAAGGCACCCAGGACACTGTGAGTGAGAGCCCGCCTGTCTCTTCTTATTTCTTGCATTTGCTTTTTAGATCTAACACTTTAAATTTTTAATGGAAACATATTACATCATATCTCCCCGTCTCTTTCCTCCACCAATCCCTCCCGTCTCCTACCTCCAATCTTCCCCAATTCCCCTTCATGCCATCTCAAATTCATGGCCTCTGTGTCTTTACTATCATTTGTACATGTGTGTGTTTGTGTACACACATATATGAGACGTATGTACACACAACACATATATTTGCACTCATATAACTATAAACTACTGAGACCATTTAGTTTTGTTTATATGTCTAAAAAAATTTGACTCTTTGGTATTGGATAACCAAGGAGGAGGGAGGCTCAGCTCTGGGGAAAAAAATAATTATCTCTCAAAAGTGAGAAGGAAATAACATCGCGATATTGTAGGAACAGTATGGCGGCCCAAAGAAGACCTGAACAATGACAACACCAATAAATAAGCTAATGTGGGAGGGGGAAAATTGCACTTCACAGCACAGAGTTCATGTGGATGTGCGCGTGCACACATACACACACACACACATACACACCTGTGTTCTTTCTCTTCCTCCCCACCTCCAGTCATTAGTCCCTCTTTTTTAGTATTTATTTCTTTGTACAAAATTGGCACAATCTGCTTGGAAAGAGTGTGTGAAAGGAGACCAAATGTTGTTCGTCTCTATCCCAGAGAATGCGTGGTACACTCCCTGGCTCCTCCAGCTCCTGTGCAGTTCAGTGACTGACTTCGCTGCATCTCTGCACCCATGTAGCCTGGCAACCTGGATGCCAGGCACTTCACCTTCCCACTGCACTACTGGCCTGCCAGTGACGTCATGAATCCCTGCCACTAGGAGGAGGAATTCGGCACTGGCTGGCATAACCACTGAAGTTTTCCAATGGAGCTCTCTTTCTGGTCACTGAATCCCGATCGCAGGCTCGTTCAGGGTTTTGGCCTGTGCCAGTATCTTCGGAAACATCTCAGAGTAGGTGTTTCTGGCTCAAGATCTCCAGCTGGGACATCACAGAGCACATGGTCCATATGATCTGAAACCAATAGACCTTTCTCTGGATGCTTCTTTGTAATGACTTCCACATTGGCCTTGAGGTTCTCCCATAAGAAGCCACTGGAGAGCAGCGTCCTGGGTAAACCTCTAGCACATGGTGCCCCTGCCACAGCTGGGCCTGAAGATGATGGTGTGGTGTAGTCTAGATGCTGGCCTTCATAAACAAGCTAGCCTGAAGTCCCAGAGGCAGTCCCAAACTTTGGTTCTCAGTCTCTGCCCCTTACAGTCTCTAAACACATCGTGACTTGCCTGCCTGAAGAATATATTTCCTGAGTGATATTAAATATCACACCATATATCACCTATGGACAATTCAAAGATAACCTTTATAGCTTTAAGAGTTTTTGTAGTTGGCTCAACTTCATTTTATGTTTCCAATAAATGATCTCTTCGCAAGTTTGGATGATTTTACAGCGTTTCCTTCTATGGCGCTGCTGGAGAAAAGCTGTCCACACTGATCGAAAAGAAGAAACAAAGGCAAGAATGGCAGCTCTTAGGTATGGTGGAGGAGAGAGTTTATCATAAATAAAAGGGAGGGCATAGTCAGAAGCAGGGACATCTGTGAGAGTCCAGAGTAGACATGACCCTGTGCCATGTGAGAAGAGGGGGAGGGGGAGGGAAAGGGGAGAGCAGGTGTCCACCAAAAGCGACAGCCTGGGCCAAGAGAGTAGATGAAAAGGTCAGGGAACAAAAAAAAAAAAAAAAAAGGTTGGATTGTATAGGGAAGGCAGCTGGGGGAAGGGCACCCTAGTCCCAGAGCTGGAGATGTTTAGGGTAGGGAGTGAGGTGTGCCAGTCAGGAGGGCTCTGTAGCAGGAAGAGACTGAGGGATGCAGGGAGAATCTGGCAGCTGGCATCCACTTTGATATGTTAAAGGCATCTCAGTTAGCCCTTGGTCCTAACACGGGTGACCCAGGGAAAGAGAAGAAGGAGAAGAAAGAAACACAGATGTTTCCAAAGAGAGACGGAGAGGTCGCACCTACACACACACACACACACACACACACACACACACACACACCCCATGCACACGCACACTACATGCACACACGCGTGTGAGCACACAAACACACACACACACACACACAGCGACAGACAGCCCAACAGTGTAGAAAGACAAGAGGGCAAACTACCACAAAGAAAACAGTCACACCAAGCCCAGTTCCAGTCACTTGGATCTCTGGCAGTGAGGGAAGCAGATATCTTATCCGAAAGGTCAGGGGCCTGGGGATAAGAGGCAGTCCTATCCATAGGATAATCCCACAGCTCTCAGGGCCTCAGCTCCAGTTGTGGTCTTGCTGGGACAATGAACTCTATAACGAGACAGGTCAGTTGTGAAGAAGAGTTCTCCAGGTCAGAGGGCTGTGCCCAGCTGCCATTTTGAAAGACAAGCCCTTGTTTAAAACTGAGCTATCCTGGTGACCCAGAGAAACATCACAAGTGCCAGAATTTGACAGCCACAGTCGGGATACAATCCCAGTGAGATGTGGCAGAAAGCAGAGGGCCTGTGCTGACAGGCCAAACAGCGCAGGAATCAAGAGGCTTGTCTCCGGCTGTGAAGCTTCCGGGGCCTGGCAGCAGACCTCACCAACCAGAAATAACTCCGAGCCTCAGATCTGTAGGTAGAGCCTGTTACGTGGAATGGAACTCTCTGCCACAGAACAAGAACTCAGAAGCTCCAGCAGATCCTTTCATGCCCAGAGAGAGAGCCTCCCTCCAGTGGGGCAACAATGGTGGGCTTTCAAAGCGTGGAGACAGGTTAGCCTACAGACCTCAGGGCTATATAAGACTGAACATGCTAAGTTAATCCCCAGACGGGCATCAATAACCAAGCCATGTGACCTCTCTCCAGAATGGCCACATCTGCTTTAAAGTATACACAGGTGACACAATCCTATCTAGCCCTCCAATGTCAGGTGGGCCTTTCGGTAGGAAGGTCACATCGAATTAAGTCTAGAAGAGTGGCTGCCTCTGGTAAGTCAGCGACTGTACCTTCAAAAGGGAAAGTAATTATCAGCACACAGCTAGAGAGATGGCGCGGTGGCTAAGAAGCTGCAGTGCAGCTCTTACCGAGGACCCGGGTTCGGTTCCCAGCACCCACATCAGGCAGCTTACACACCAACACCTGTAACTTCAGCTCCAGGAATCCAATCTTCTGGATTCTGCATTCACATGTGCAAATCCATACACAAGACACACACGTATGCACATAACTAAAATCAACAGTCTTAGAAATGACTGTCAGCACAGTTGGAGGCAGTACCAAGTTCCCTGAGTATGGGGCTGCACCATGTAAGATAAGATTCCTGAAACAAAAGGTGGTCTGTTTGGACCGGGTTAGGCAGACAACAGAGTGCCACATTTGCAAAGATCCCCGTTGTTCTTTTTGCTGGTATAGAAGTTAGAAACTTCGGAGTAAGCACTGCATGATGAATTCGCTGGGCAAGGATTCTGCAGTTCAATGCCATTCCCTTCCGCTTCTCATAAACCTTGGCCCACTGTAGCTGCGGGTTTTATCTCTACAGGAGAACTGTATCTTAGAGTTCACATGCAGGCCACTGACAGAAGACAGGCTTAGTTGCTACCGCACACAATGCTCCAGGGACACCGGGAGCTGATCTTAGACGTAAATCCCTTCTGTTTCCAATCGGTTTCCTCCCTAATAGGACACATGGTGGCCTCCTTGTCCTCAAACAGAAGTGGGAAGGACTGAAATGATTCATTCGAAACTGAACTGCAAATAATCTGTCCGAAACTGAACTGCCTTTGCGTCTGTCACAGTCAGAATTAAAAGTTGGAGAGTTCCCTTCCTTCGTCTCATTTCTGCTCCGGTCATGAAAACCTCTCCGAACAGCTTCCATCTGGGCAGACTTGATGGCATTGTGTCAGTCCAACCTAGCTGAGCACCCATCCGGTTTACTCTAAAGTCTGATGCAAGAAGCTGCCATGCCTCTCCCCTGCTCTGATTTCTCTTCCTCCGCGGTGCTGTATAACCCGAGCCCGATCTTACCTTTGTACATAAGAACAGAACCTCTTTCTTGTCTGCGCTTCACTAGCAGGCCCCACGTGCCCAGAACCCCAGCCAGCCCACCCTGCACAAGCAGCAGCTTCTTACGGAATCAAAGCAATGGCTGGTCTGAAACCCCATTTTGAAACAAGACGATAAGCAATCAATTATCCTTCACCAAGCTGGATGCTGCTTATAAAACTACCAGTCACATGATAGTGTTTCCTGTGTGGGTCACGGTACGATCACTGAAACACTGTTATAATTGAAGATGTGAGTATATAATTATGAAACTTAGTCTATAAGGGGCATAGCAAATCACCATCTTTTCCACACTTACATCTATGGAAAATAACACATGTATTGGAAGCTTTTTCTCAAACTTTTTGAAACTGGGACAGAAGGTGTAGAAGAGAATGAAGAATGGTGGGGGAGGGGGAGGGGGTGGAAATTCTAAGGAGGAAATTAAACTAAAAGATGAATAGGGCCGCAGGCAAGACAGCTCAGCAGGTAAGTAAGGGTACTTAGCACCAAGCCCGAAGCCCTCTGTCAATCACTGTAACACACATAAACAGGAGAACAACTTCCAGTTCCCAAGTTGACGCCTGACCAACACACTCCTCCACACCCTGCCTAAGTAAGTGGGTTTTGTGGTTGTTGCTTTTCTTGTTCCTTCCCTTCTTTCTTTCTTCCTTTCTTTCTTTCTTTCTTTTTTCCTTTCTTTCTTTCTTTCTTTCTTTCTTTCTTTCTTTCTTTCTTTCTTCTCTCTCTCTTGCTCTTTCTCTTCCTTCCTTCTTTCCTTCCTTCCTTCCTTCCTTCCTTCCTTCCCTCCTCCTCTTCCACCTTCTCTTCCTCTTCTTCTTTTTTTTCCCTCTCCAGAACTAACTTGAATAGCAACCAGCAGGTGTTAGGGAACTCGCTTCAAGGCGGCTTGTCTTAGAGCCCCAGTTCCCATCGGAGAAGCTGGTCTCTAGTCTAGCCTCAGGCTGTAGACACAGCAGCCCAAGCCCCCAGACTGCAAACTACAAATTTACTTCCCCTGTACATTAAAGTATAGCAAGACGTTTTCCTTAATTCTTATTTCCCGTGAGGTCGTTCTTCATCTAACAAAAGCAAGCGACTAGCTTTGCAATTGAGAAAATTAGCTTGGCGCATGTTGCTCCTAAGCTACAACAAACAGAACTGCAACACACTTTGCCTTGACAAATGGGAACTCAGCAGCCTGCTACAACACGATAGCACAGCTCTGTAAAGGGTACGGCCGCGTTCTTCAGCTGCCAGACTCACTCACAGCATCACAAGAGTGACCCAAACCACCCAGGGATTAAGATTTAGTTTCAAAGTAACTTTAGACAATAAAGGTACCCTAATGTTTTATCCATGGCTCTTATTTCTATTTTAGTATGTGCACTTTACTTTCCAAGTTTTCCCTTTGGGTAATATATTCAAGATATCATAGTCAAGCTTTGGACCATACCATAGTACACATCTTAGCAGTTAATTTGGGACTTTGAAACATCTGCTTGAAGATAATTTTAGTTGTAAGTCTCCTTTTAAATTATGCGAGGGGCTAGAGAGGCCACGATATTTTGTAGTAGTTTAATTATAGAGCACAGATACATGTAAAAGGAGCTCCATATTAGCTCACGTGAAGATCTAATAATATACGAAGTATATAAACATGGCAGTGCACAGCGGGTGCTGCTCAACAGAGACTGGATAAATGGCAGTGGCCCCTGCCTTCTGGTCCTGCGGTCTGTAAGGGACAGGCTGCTTCTGCCCGGGAATGGAGGCCACGATCTTTTTTTTTTTTTTAAAGGTTTATTTATTTATTATGTACACGGTGTTCCTCCTGCATGTATACCTGTTGGCCAGAAGAGGGCACCAGATCTCACTACAGATGGTTGTGAGCCACCATGTGGTTGCTGGGAATTGAACTCAGGACCTCTGGAAGAGCAGCCAGTGCTCTTAATCTCTGAGCCATCTCTCCAGCTCAGGCCCAGAAGAGGCCCTGTGAACACCTCCTGGTTCCTTGCTCGGTTTTCTGTTACTTAGCTGCCATCCACTACAATTTGAGGAATGGAGTCAACTTTCACTGGCTCCCTCAATATCTTAAGATTCTTCATAACTGTCTTAATGTCTGTCCTCTCTGGGTAGTCTGTCTTGTTGATAAAAGAGAACGAGCTAAGTTAGTGATCACGAACGTGGATGAGCTTATTCAAACTACATCAGTGGACTCCAAAATGATTTTTTATTAACCACAGAGTTTATGGAGAGATAAATAAAGCTATAAATGACATCTATAGTCATTCACAAGTACAAACCAAAATGGCCAATATATGATACAAACTTATACTTCATTAGCAATATTTATCAACAGACCCAATTATGAGTGGCTATGCCGTAAACACTAAATTAGAAGCCTAAAGAACTATAAACTAACCACATTTCTGTGGCTTCGTTGATCTTTGTCTATACAAGCCCAAGGAGATCTTACTTATTCAAAAAGACTCTATGCCATCTCCTGATGATTCTGGGTAATCTTGGCCCTTCCAGGAGTATGAAGGGCTGGCTTCACGTTGTAAGTTCAGCTCATTCATAAACGCAGAGGGAAAAAAAGAGCCCATTGTTATTAGTAAGAAAAAGGAATGCCCTTCTATGTACTTAACCAAAATAAAAGCCTGGCCAGCTCCTCCAAGCCCAGTGGAGCCTGAAGAACTCCTGTTCCCAACCAGAGTTCCAGCAGCATCAGTTCCTAGGCCTGCGACCTTAAACAGCCCGGACCTGCAGAGCTTCATCGTAAAAGAAAAAGGAGACAAGAAAGGGGAGGAGGGGAAGAGGGTGACATGGACTTTATAAGCTGTAATTCTCCTGAAAGGAGGATGGATGCGCACGGTCATCTTGACATAAACTACGCTCTAGGGAGACAGAATGTTTTTCCTTTGGTATGTTAAACAGAGTAACTGCTCTTCCAAAGTATGTCACCTCATGCACGAGCGACTGGCTGAAAAGTCAAATGCACAATGGTCAGTTCCCTTCACATGGCTGTGAACCTTTCCCCAGCAGGATGCACTGGTCCTACACTCATTTTCGTTTTCTGTGCACACTATTTGCCAATTCTTGAGCATCCATTCTTCCTTTTCCTTGCCAATGGCATCTTCTTTATAAATACTGAGTTATAAGAATATGGAGTCATAGCCGAGCGGTGGTGGCACATACTTTAATCCCAGCATTTGGGAGGCAGAGGCAGGCAGATCTCTGTGAGTTCGAGGTCAGCCTGGTCTACAGAGCGAGTGCCAGGACAGATTTCAAAACTACACAAAAACTGTGTCTTGAGAAGAAAAAAGAAGAAGAAGAAGAAGAAGAAGAAGAAGAAGAAGAAGAAGAAGAAGAAGAAGAAGAAGAAGAAGAAGAAGACGTCATTCAAAGAAAGGATTAAAGGAAAAACAAACAGTAGGACAACCTTCTTTATTAAATCACATCTTACTTGGGGCTGAAGAGATGGCTTATTGGTAAAGAAAACCGGCTGTTCTTCCAGGGGTCCTGAGCTCAATCCTCAGCAACCACATGGTGGCCCACCACTATCTATAATGGGATTCTTAGCTCTCTCTGGCATGCATGCAGATAGAGCACTCAGACCTTTAAAAAGATTCATAAGTAAATCACATCTCAGGTAAAATGCTCCCTAAATATGAACTCCACAGACAAGGTTAGATTTATAGACCCCTTTTCACACTGGGGAAAAAAAAAATCTGTATGTTTGCAAATTCTCCTTAAGTCCTGGCCAAGAGTAGCCGGTGTTGTCTCCATAATGCGCATAAAATACGAAAGATAACTTCAGCAAAGTGTAGAGGTATGGACCAAAGTTCAAGGCTGCTAATGCCTTATGATTATGTTCACTTGCGACAGAAGAGTATATACAAATAGCCACCTGGTTTATAATGGATATTACTCATTGTATATCTATGAATGCACAAAATGTAAAGACATCATATTTCATAGAAAAGAAGCCAAATGAAATTATTTGCTTCTATCTCGAGTCTTTTGGTACTTGAAGTCAAGAGGATTTCTACCTCAGTTTTTAAAATACTGCATCAAAAGTAAAGGATTTTACAAAATTTTTAACATGACTAGTAATTTGATGAAAAAAATCCTTTGGGGTTAACTATGTTTGAACATGGAAGTGGGTCCGCCCCACTTAGAGCCTAGTTTAAAAGCACCGCGATTTGTCTGACCATGAGGACACAGCCCTGCCCTTGGAAGCAGCAGGTATCTCCAAAGCAAATGCTGGTAGGAACAGATCCTGATAATAACTTCCTGGCAACGTTTGATTTTGCAGGCCGTTGCTACCACAAAGGATACTTTTGAAGGTTTTGTCAAACAACAGAGCCAACTCTTAAAAAGCTGTGCTATGTAAATTGTTTTGAGAGATGCCAAACCAAGATGTTACTCTGAAAGCCTTAATAGTGTGGTAGTGATGGTCATGTTAGCCCACTACAAACAAAATCCTAAGATGTAGGTAATCTGAAAATAAATACAAGTCACTTGTAACACAGGGCAATGATCTAAAATGCTATTCATATGGAAAACTGTTCTTGTATAACCTACTTGCTCGGGATGGTATTTTATTTGAATTTATTTATTTACTTTCATTTTATGGATCTGAATGTTTTTGCCTGCATCTATTCCTGTGAATGAGGTGCATGTCTTTGTCCACAGATGCCAGAAGAGGGTGCTGGATCCCCTGGAGCTAGAGTTATAGATGTTTGTGAGTCACCATGTGGGTGCTGGGAATCAAACCTGGGCCCTCTGGAAGAGCAGCCAGTGCTCTTATCCACTGAGCCATCTTTCCATCCCCAGGAAAGATATTTTAAAGCTTATTTCCCTGAGGGTTGGGTATAGTGGCACACATTTTTAATCCCAGGACTCAGGAGGCAGGTGGATTTCTGTATGGCCAACCTGGCATACACAGTGAGACCCCATCACAAAAAACAAGTAATAAAACACAAAAACCTAAAACACCTTGTCCTTCACATTCATTTACCTAACTATAATTACTGAGTTTTGATTTCGAACATGAGCCATTAGGTAAGCAGTGGCAACAATTATTAGTATTTAGAAGAATGAACGGGCACAGAGATGAGAACACGTTGAACATGTTGAATGTTCATTCTGCGAGAAGCATCTGAGTATGTGGATATGGGTTGAATGAGGGAGGGAGGGAGAGAGAATATGACTTTGAAGAACTCCGGTGCCTGGCATTGGGCCCACTTAATAGTTGCTGACCTTTTCAACACACCTAACTCTGCCTTAGATTCCTCATCCCTAAAATGGGGATAACTACCCAGGTTGGCTGGCACAGTTTTTCAACAGTGTTTCTCTACTGTCCGTGGCTCTCCCCATTTAGGTCCAGCTAAATGCTCATGGAGTAGACACTTTCTCCAAGGATGCCCTCGAGAGCTACTCCCTGGAGCTTTAGCATCTTCTCCACACCCCTTGTCTGTTCCTTCTATTTCAATAAGCAAAAATGACAGTGCTTCTCTGAGGAGGCAGCTCTTCATGAAGGGGACACTGCCACCGCAGGCAGGGCCTCTCACATCTGTCCATCCAGAATGATCCTTCTCCTGCTGCTCTGAGGGAAGGGGCGGAGCAAAGGAAGCAGAACTGTCACAGGCACCTAACTGTGCAGTATGACACTGTCTGCAAACACTGGAAGACAATGTATTTTTATTCTTAAGTACAGCTTCTCCGCAAGTCAGATTTCAAATGTCATTCATCAGTCTAACTTCACCTGCTCTGGCTCTGGAAAGCCCAGACACGTTCCTGAACTCAAACTGGCACAAAGGGAATGTCAGGCTTCGGGGTGATGTGGTATTCCTCTCTGTATGCTATGAATATGTTTTGTTACCTTTGGTTAATAAAGAAACTGCTTTGGCCTATATCAGGGCAGAGTATAGCCAGGGTGGAAGAGATAGAGAGAGAATAGGCAGGATCAGGGAGACGCCATGTCGCTGCCAAAAGGAGACAGATACCAGATCCTTACCGTAAGGCACAACCTCAGGCCGATACACATATTAATAGAAATGGATTAATTTAAGACGTAAGAGCTAGCTAGAAATATGCCTAAGCTATTGGCTGAACAGTGTTGTAATTAATATAGCTTCTGTGTGATTATTCATGTCTGAGCAGCCGGGAAATGAACAAGCAGCCTCTATTTACATCAGGGTAGATACCATTCAGTTAGAACTATTGACTTTAAAACTCACGAAGCAAATATTCAGTCTTGATATAAATGTCTATATGATTTTGGGGAAGGCTTGAATTAATGGCTGAAAGATTTTCCCCCCAACAATACCCCAAATCTCCACACATATCAGGTTTAATTTTTAGAAACATATTATTGAATATTACATTATTACTACTGCCATGATAACAGGAAGCTTGGAGGGGGTGGGAGTGTGTTTCAGCTGGCAGAGTGACGGCCTTGAGTGCGGGGCAGAGCTCCTGGCTTCCAGCCCCACATCACATTCCTCCCTCAGGAGGTGGAGACAGGAGGATCAAAAGTTCAAGGTCATCCCTGGCTACACAGTGAGCTGGAGGCCAGCCTATATGAGACCCTTGTCTCAAACCAACAGAAACCTATTGATACGAGCATATAGTAAGATGGCCAAGGAGCGGTGTCATCAGCAAACAACAGCTAAACTTTATCCGGTTCCAAGCATTTGTATGTTGTCTCTCTGGGTGGGCCATGTCTGTGTATTACGGTATAGCTATGTGTATGGGAGGGAGTCTATGCCTATACGTGCACATGTATAGGGGGGCAGCAGTCAACGATGGGTATCTTTCTCTATAGCTGTCCAACTTATTTGGGGGTACAGGGTCTTTTTCTGAGCCTGGAGCTCACTAATTCAACTAGACTGGCTGTCCATCCATCCCCTAGGAGCACCTGTCTCTTTGCCCCAGTGCGAGAGCAACGAATAGGTGCTGCTGAGCCTAGCTTTTACTGTGGACTGGGAATCAAAGCAGAGGTCCTCGTTGCCTGTGAAGTTGGTACCTTACTGGCTGGGCCCCAAGCCCCTTCCCGGGATATTTGACCCAAGTTAGCTTTCTCGGGAGGAGATAAAGAATAGATTATGCTTGTGTCCAGCTAAAACCCAGAGAAATCAAGCCAGAAGGTGGTGCCCCCTGCCTTTAATTCCACCAGACGAAAGGCAGAGGCAGGTGGATTACTGCGAGTTCAAGGCCAACCTGGCCTACAGAATGAGTTACAGGACAGCCAAAGCTACACAGAGACACTGTCTCAAAAAACCAAAAAAGAAAAAAAAATCAGACAAATTCACTACAGTGAGCCCAGTATACCCAAAAATGACAGTCAGGGGCTTAAGTCCCACATCCATGATTTTGATATTCAACAGAACTTCTGCCTAGAATGTTTTCTTATTTGATGTATTCTTGGTGGGGGGTAGCTTTTAAGATATAAACTCATCTTCCCCTGATTATGAAAGTTACAAGTCTCAGAGGCAAGACAGAGAAAGTACACCTGCAACAACCCCACCCCGAGGAGAAGCGAATCCACGGTTCTTCCGGGCACATTTGTGGGAACGCAGCTCCCCAGCTTTGGGACTCATGCTACAAAAGCTCTGTGCTTCCAACATCTCACACTGGCACACACGGTGGTAACGATGTTTCTCTTACTACACGCATGCCTCCCCACCGTTAAGGGTGACACTGTCCTCTAAACAGCGGCATGGGACGAGTGCAAGACACACTCATAGACAACAGAAAAGAGGAGGTCAGTGCACAGCTGGGCCAGCATTAGTATAGTAATTTACATGTTGATTTTTTTTTACAGGATGAATACATGTAGGCTGGTATATGCATATTTTAATTGTAAAAGGAATCTGAAAGAATAGGTAAGGCTGTTTGAAAAAAGCTGGTGGGCTAGAAGCAGGGGAAGGGATTGATTACCCACTGAGAATGTTCAAATTTTATTATTCAAATGCCATCAGCTCAGCCAAGCAAAGAATAGTACTACCTATTGTCATAAGGTGAGAATAAACATTAAGTGTATTTGTGTCTCTCCCTAGAGAATAAGGGGGAAAAGAGAGGTGGGTCTCAGTAAACGAGAAATTACATATACCTAGGATGTGTTAATTCCCTAAAAAAATCATAAGATAACAAATATTGTCATTTATTCATGTGAATCATGTGTTTATGAATGGCATACTAGTCAGTGTACCCTTTTGAAATTAAATTTTATTTAAATCACAAAACTGGAAATAAAAAATGTCATAGATTCTACCACATACCCATCATGGTTGCTTAGATTAAAGTGAGGACATCATGGGATCCTGGGGACGATGTGGAGGAGCTGGCGTGCTAGTGCAGAGTGAATAAAATGAGGCAACCACTTCAGAAAACGGCCTTTGAGTGTCTTATAAAACCACTTAAAATCCTTAAGAGGATTCAAAGTATTTGTGGATGTTAGCTTAAGAAAATAAGTGTATGCCCACGGGAAACTTGTACAGCATGTTCACAGCCGTTACATTAATGAGTTAGGAAAAGCCTGCACATCTATGAACTACTGTGTAAGCAAACTGGCATGCCTGTACAATGAACTACTACTCATACATGAAAAGAAAAGCTATTGCTCCACGAACCTCTGTAGGGAGAGAGAGAGAGAGAGAGAGAGAGAGAGAGAGAGAGAGAGAGAGAGAGAGAGACTTTCATGGGAGATTTTTCTAGCCTCTGTAATTTTAGCCATATAAGGCACTAGAAAAGTAATACAAATCTGTCAGAGAAAAAAGTCAGAACAGTGGGCCCCAAAGAAGGGAGGCTGTGTGAAGGGTGGGAATGGCTCGGGAGCATGGGCTACTTCTCCAGAGTCACTGTGATAGTTTAGATTCTGATAGGCATCAAAGTTACACAGGTATATAGATTAGTTCAAATGTAATCAATAGCAACTTTAAGGCATGCATTTCTTGAACATGAGACCTTGGGTTTGACTGCCAGACCACAAAAGGATGTACATACTTATCATAAATGAATTCTGTAGGTAATTTTCAGTAAGCAGATATTGGGCAATAGTTACTAATGTGTGCATGAGTGAAGTAGACTGACATTCACAACTAACCTTAAGATGCTTCCAAAAAAAAAGAAAGAAAAATGTAGATATGTGACAAAATAACAAACATTGATAGTATTTAGATGATGACATAAAATTACTTTAAATTTTCTGTACATTCAGCATTTAAAATTTTTTGACATTATAATACAATACAAACATTCCTCCTTTTCCTTTTCTCTCTTCAATAAAACATTGGCAATAGTTACAGCACATATTATTTAAGCTACATACGTTATACACCACAGGATCTCTTTATCAATATATGTTGGTCCATCTTATCACACCATTGGGATTAGTACCCAGGGCACTAAGTAATGAGGCTTATGAGATTCTGGTTTACAAATGAATTGAATGACTAGCTGTTTTTTGAATTGTATCTGCTTCTTCCAGTTTCCTGGAGTATAGAACAATGTACAGTGAGAAACTGATGAGACAAACTTGGAGTAGGCGAATTACTGGATCACTGTAAAAAGCCATTCTTACCTCATTTGGTGGAATGTCAGCGAAGGGCTTGATGACAGCAGCTAGTGGGATCTGAGCTTGCTTAGCCATGTCCGCGGTGCACGGGAAGCAGTACGTGGTGCAGCGAATGTACCGGGGGCTCGAGTGGCCTGAATCATCCAAAGTCACACACAGACAACACTCGGTTAGAATAAAGAACTGTCCAAGATACCCAAACAAGAGTACATCCGAACAATCCATTCTCATCTATAAATTCTCTGTTTCTAAAAATGTGTAGTGTTGCAGAATTCTGCAGTCTACATTCCGAGGGCATACATGAGACATGCTGAATTTTCTAGAGAGATACGGAAGAAGTGTTTTATTACTATTACTATTTTCAATAAGCTGGGCTTTAATGCAGCCCAAATATAGACCGGAGAGGATTTAGAGTTAATGGAAGATATGAAATAAAGAGACAAAGAGGCGTGAGAGAATGAAGCTTTAGGCTCACAGCCGTTCTTTTTATTAAGATTTATTTTCAGTTGGATTTATGGTAGTGTCTGTCTGATGGGGGAGCCTTAGGAGGTAGGGTGAGCACTTGTGCAGGTGCCCATGGAGGCCAGAAGAGGGCACTAGATCTCCAGGAGCAGGAGTTACAGGCTGCTGTGAGCAGCCTAACATGGGTGCTAGGAACTGAACTTTGGTCCTCTGGAAGAGCAACAATACTGCTCTTAACTGATGAGTCATCTCTCCAGCCCAACAATCACTTTCTTGTTCCCACGCCTACCAACACATCTGCCATGGTCACATGCATATCTGGACAACATTTTACTACCAAAGGAGACGTTGTCAAATACAGCGGCAACTGTCTACATTTTTTTAAGTTTGTAAATGGAATTCGTAAATTAAAGTTCTACTTGTAATAGAAATGTTACTTTTAAAGTCATCCTAATCACTTTTTAATATACATTAGACTTCTGACCACACACTTTTATCATGTGGCACACAGAGAACACATGGCATGAAAAACAGTTTAATCATTAGAACAATTTAATTTTTTTCAAAAGCATCATCATTAACAAATTTTGTCAAGAAAACTGAATTTCTATATGTGGAAGGATCTTGCTTTTTCACCTAAATTCAAATAAAGTTTCAATGGATCAAAGGTCTCAACATTAGACCCAAAACTTTGGAACTTCAGAACAAAGAATGAGTGCATTTCGGGTTTAGGGTCAGGTGAGGAAGAGTAGGGAGCACACTTCGGGATTTAGGCTCAGGTGAGGAAGAGTAGGGAGCACACTTCGGGATTTAGGCTCAGGTGATGACTTTTTGAACAGAATGCCAGTCACCTAGGAAACAGGACCAGTAACCAACAAGTGTGTTGTCACGGAATTAAAAAGTTCTGTAGAGCGAAGGAAACTGCTGGTCAACTGAAGAGGAAGCAGCCTACAGAACGGGAAAGAGCTTGGCCGGCTACACATCTGACAGAGGATTGGTGTCCATAATATGTAAGAACTTCAAAAACTACACATCAAGAAAACCAACCACTAAATTTAAAAGTGGGCTTAGGAACGGAATAGAGATTTCTCACAAGAAGAAATACAAACGTCTGAGAAATATTTTGACAAGTATTCACCAACTTTAGCCAACAGGAAAAATGCAAATTAAAACTAATTTGAGGCCTTATCTTAATTCGGTCAGATTGGCTAAGATGGAGAAAACATGCAACCACAAATTCCGCTGAGGATGTGGGGAGCCCTTGGGCACTGTTGGTGGGAGTTCAAGTTGGCACAGCTGCTCTGGAAATCAGTGTGACTGCTCCTTGTTGACCCAGCTATCCCACTCCTGGGTGGGTACCCAAAGACTATATTCTCCTGCAGGGATGCACAATCCATGTTCATATCTGCTCTCTTCACAGGAGCTAGACAAAGAAACAGCTTAAAGGGCCATCAACAGATGAATGGATAATGAAAATGTGATCCCTAGACAAGGCAATTTCATTCGGCCATAAAAAACTAAATTACGAAATCTGCAGACAAATGGATATAACATAACTGGAAAACATACTGAGTGAGGTAACCCAGATCCAAGAAAACAAACGTCACATGTTCTCACTCATACATGGATCATAGTGTTGAATCTTTAGATTATTTGCTTAACTCCGGGGTACCTGTTAGAATCCAGGGAACGAGAAAGTTACCGCCGGTGGGGAGAGAGTGCCCTGGTCATTTTGTTGTTGTTCAGTTTGACTTAAATTAAGAGTTACCTGGGAAGAAGAACCTCAATTGAGAAAATGCTTCCATCAGACTGTCTATAGGCCAGGCTATAGGGTATTTTCTTGACTATTGATTAATGTGGGCAGGTGGTTCTGAGTGGTGGTAACACAGCAAACAGAGCTTGCAAACTGAGCTAGCATAAGGAGAAAACCAGTTCCCCACAGTCTCTGTTTCAGTTCCTGCCTCTAGGTGTCAACTCTGCTTGAGCTCTTGCTTTGGATTCCCCCAATGATGGACTGCTCGGAAGTGTAAGCCAAACAAACCCTTTAATTTCCAGTGGCTTGTGGGGAAGAGAGAGTCGATTTTCTTTAAGGATGTAGCCCCTGGTAGGTCTGTCACACTCTGGGGATGGCCCTGTACCCATGACGGCAGCACAAACAGGACAGGAATATGGGAGAGTTTGCAGAGGTGGGGATGGATCCGAGGAGAGAAGGGGGCAAATATGATCAAAATACATTGCATGCATGTATGAAGTTTTCAAAGGATTAATAGAAATAAAAGATGTATTGACTGTCACTACATTTGGTCTCTGTCCTAGGTTTTAATTTCCGTTTACTGGCACTGGAGATAGAACGTAAGGCCTCACTATGCTAGGCAAGCATATGATTGATGAGTTATATACACCCCAATCTTTTTTAGTTTTATTTTGACATGGTCTTATGAAACTGTCCAGGTTGCCCTTGAATTTACTGTAGACCAGACATGTCTTGAACTTGAAATCCTCTTGTCCCATCCTCCTGGGGAACAAGTATTAGACCTTAACTATCACCCAAGCTAACGATCAAAAATATTTAGGATTATAATCTATTAGGACCAGAGAGGATAATCAAATGATGTTTATTGAGTGTCCACTTCATTTTAGGCACCGTCCTAAGCCTTACTGTGTACTACATAACTATGCTTTTTATTTCTTAATAGATCATGAATAATAGAAACACAAAGAATGAGTCTACTATCTAGGACATTAGAATGTGATTATCAGCTATAAAAAAAATGAAGCCTCTTTGGTTAAGGAGTATCAGAGAAGAAGAGGCTTATTGAAATTTTAAATGCTTTCAGGACCAGCCTCAAGAAAAAGATAACATTTGAGTAAAGATTCGATGGAGACAAGGAATTCACTCAGATAGACTTACACAGGAAGCCTACCAGAGGAGAACAGGAGCTGTTTAGATTGGATCTTCTTGGGGCCCAGCAACTGAGGCTGAGCTCAGAGGAAGAACAGAATCAGATCCTGGACACGTAAAGCTCAGCAAGCCCTCAAGGTTATACAAATGAAACGGAGCATCACTGCCAGGGTTGGGTAGAGGGGTGTCGGGACCTGACTTAGTCTCCTGGCTGTGCGGTGGAGAAGGGCTGCAATAGGAGGAGCAGAGCCGGGAAAGCTCAGGAGGAGGCTGCGGCTGGGGCTGCATGAGGAAAAGGTAGTGGCTCAGCCCAGTCCCCTGGCAACAGAGCATGGAGGGACAGAAAGATCCTGGGCATATGTCAATCTAATGGCATGAACGCTTGCAGGAATAATGGATGCACTGTACAGATGTGAGTCTGAGGATCAACAAGAATTTGAAATTGCCATCACTGAAAACTGAGAGGCTGCAAGGAATATGAGGAAGGGACCAGTTTTTAAGGGATGAGTGGACAGAGATCAGAACTGGGTTAGAACATGTCCAGTTTGGAAAATGGATTAAGTCACAGAGCAAGTCTGAGAACATGGTTAGAGGGGAGTTGGAGTCCAGACTAGCTGTGTCCTTTTAAGAGCTCTGAACAGAGATAGTACGTAGGAGTAGGCTAAACCACTACAGCAATAGCCAGGGCCAAAGGGAAGGTGATCAAGGACTAACTAAATCCATATATGCATATATGTATGCATAAACAATACACAGGCATCTACACATAAATGAGCATATATATACACATGCATATGTATACAATATGCATGTACACACATATACACATGCAAATACATATGCATATATACATAATATGCATATGCACGCATATACATGCATATGCATACACACATGCATATACACATGCATATGCACACATATGCATATTCATGCATGGATAGGCACAGAAAAGAGAGAGAAAGCAAAAAACATTTTTAAAAGATTGAGGAAGGATTAAAAAAGGAGAACCCAGGGCCCTAGCTCTGAAATGAGGAAGATCCATCAAGAAAAGGGCGTATGGCCACCTGCACCTGATGGTGCTGCTACACCAATGTGACTACTTGGTTCAGTAATTCAGACAGACAGAGACTCTAAAGAGGTCTCAAAGGAGTTCCAATACTTCAATACTTAAACTATTAAATAAAACTAGAGAATATACAGAAAGTTCATGCAGAAGTAAGGGTTTGGACTAAAACGGCCGCATCTGTTTATCCACAAGAGTAGAAAAAAACCATCACGCAGCACACCCTAACACTTTACAAACGTGAACTCACTGTGTACATCTGATGATTATGTAAATAATAAGAACAAAGCAAATCATTCAAGACTGATCGTGATTCAGTTTAATATCAATGTCTAACGATAATGTGAGAAGATGACTGGGTCCTGGATGACTTGACAACTCTGAGCTAAGGGGTGACGTCATACTTCCATGAAACAGTCCACAGAGCACACACCCATTAAAATGCGGTATTCTGACTTCACCGAGCCACTATGGCTTTGATGTTGGTGCTGAGGATCAAAGCCAGGCACAGCTCTACCACTGAACTGCAGCTCTAAGCCTGTCCGTCACATTTTGACTTGCCAACAAGAAAAGGATCTGCATGGGGCTTGATAGGCAGATTAAAATGAGAGCAGGCGCGGGCTGCATCAGGAGAGGCAGAGTTCACGTTCCCCTTATTCTGGTGTAGAGGCAGGGAAACAAGAACCAGAATGTTAAGAGACCAGCTAAAAACAGTATCCCCAGGCTACAGCGGGTGAGCTGACTCACAGAGCTTAGCCTCCCTGTTCTGCTCACAATGCCCAGCAGGGCGCGCAAATCCAACCCAAGTAGGGGATGGAGTACCTTAAACCATAAACCAAAATTTGAAATTTTCTTAAATGGATACATTGTATTATACATCACTCAAAGTTCTGCGGATTGTTACGTCAGAGAGTATAACTGTTGGCAGCACCTCTGGGGTTCTTGAGCGATTAATAGGAAATTAGTCTATTCTCAGTTATAACGGGGTTGCCCATCAATAATAGTATTGATGAGTGGAGTCAGGGTATTTGTTTTTAAGCCAGTGAGAAATTTTAAAACAACAACAACAACAACAACAATAATAATAATAATAAGTCACTGAAAAGAAATACCTTGGTCTTGAATCACACAGTCCGTGGTGACCAGCGGAGGCACCTGGCCTCTGGTGTTGGTAGTGTAGACCTGCCCGCCTCTGGTGGCCCTGTCACTCTCGATCACTTGAATCTGACAAACAAGACGTGAAGAGTGAATTACACTAATTTACAAGTCTTCCTGACACTCAGCTAAGGGGGACAGCGGCTCGTTCCTGCTCCCTCTTCCTCCTCTCCTCTCCCTTTCCAGAGAAAGAGGAAAAAGAGAGAGAAGAAGAGGGATGGAGACAGAGAGAGAAGGGGAAGGAGAAACAGGAAAAAGAGAGGATCTTTTAAAAATCCTTTCGTTTCTTTGTTGATTTAAATCCATCATACCTTCATTCCATCTTCATTTACTTTCACAATTTTATACCATTATCAAATTTCCAAATCCTATCTGTAATACTCTTAGCTCAGACCCTGACCTTTCAGAGACCCTTATTTTTATTTATTATACTTTATCTTATTTATTATAACCATAGATGAGCATTTGAAAAATAATTTAGAAGGAAAAAAAAGAATCTTGAAATCTTGTTTAACGGAAATACTTTTGTATCAAAAGAAAACTCTAAAAATCATTAAATATGGCCAGGTGGTGGTGGCACACACCTTTAATCCCAGCACTCAGGAGGAAGAAGCAGTCAGATCTCAGTGCATTCGAGGCCAGCCTGGTCTACAGAGCTAGTTCCAGGACAGGCTCTAAAGCTACACAGATAAACCTGTCTCAAATATGAGCAAAGAGGTCAAGACCATGATGGATTCACACACTGAAACAGTTTACCTGAGCTAATGGAAGCTCTCCAACTCCAGCTGGCCTGGGAAGGAACAAGCAAAGGACCAAACTAGTCCCTCTGAATGTGGCTGACAGTTGTATGGCTGGGGCAGACTGAGGGGCCACTGGCAGTGGCACTGGGATTTATTTCTACTGCTTGTACTGGCTTTTTTGGGGATCCTATTCTCTTTGGATGAATACGTTGCTCAGCCAAGATGTAGTTGGGAGGGCCTTGGACCTTCCACAAAGCAAAGAGCCTTACCCTGTTTTAGGATTAGAGGGGGGTGGGGTGGGAGGGTGTGTGGAGGGAATGGGAGGAGGGGAGGGAGTGGGAATTTGAATTGGTATTTTTTTTAAAAAAATCTAATAAAAAAATCATTGAATACAGAAGAAATGGTGTACACTATCTGAGCTAAAGCCACCTATCTACTACTCAGAATCCATCTTCTTCCTCAGTTTCCCTACAGAAAATATTTTGGGATGGGGGTATCTTTTGTTTAGAAATAATCAGGTGTGAAGGGGACCAACTGTTGCCATCTAACATAGAAACATATTTTTCTACTAATAATATTTGTTGTTGAAGACTACAGAGCTTTAGTTTTGTTTTGTTTTGTTTTGTTTTTTTCCTTTTCATTCTAACTGTCTCGGGTTAAATGGTAAGCAAAACTGAGTGGAATGAAGTTAGGGAAACAGGAAGAAAGTCTCGGGACTATCTCCCTCTATTTCCTCCTTTTCCACTCCGGTCCCTCACTTTTATGAGGGGGAGTGGCTAAAGAAAGCAACAAACAGAGGCTAAAACCAAAGACAAGCACAAGAAGACAGTGAGAGGAAGTGTCTAGGCTAGAAAAAATGAAAAGATACCGCTCTCCGCTGTAATTAGTGATAATGCTGACTGTGAACCAACTCAGAAGTGTTCTCTTGGGCTCCAGTCTCACCAGTGCAGATGGTGCTGGCACCACAGGCTCCAAGAATATTGGCAACGAACCTAGCCTGAATTTAAACCTGCTTCTGTCTGCCTTCTGGCTCCCTTAGAGACTGAGTACTTATAAAGATGTAGGATGTGTTCCCAACACCACTACCACAGCAAGACACAGACAAGATGCTACGCTGGACAAGGGCGACACAGGGGCATGGAAGCACTGTGATTGTACTCTGCATTTAACACAAAGCTAATCGGTTACTCAAAAGCAAAGTCGCTTCTCCATTACTTAATGCTAACATTTAGCACAATCATTCCAACCAACACAGTCTAAGGTGAACACTGTCACGATGCAGCCATGTGCCAAATAAGCTGAACCTACACGGTCACCAATCAGGACACCATATTTCCAGAAAAATGTCATTTAAATTATCCATTTACAACTCTCAAAGCCAAATCCCCAAAGAAACAATGTTATAATTACTCATTATTAATTAAAAATCCACATCTTGTCAGAACAAGACACAGAAAAAAGGAAGAAGACATCAAGCAGTTCTAGCCATTGCTAAAAATAGCTTTTGATTTACCCCAAACGCAGACTCTTAAGAAACAGCATCAGAAATGAAACAATAAGCAAAACCTCCAACAGCGAGAGGCGGCGACCTGCACCCGTGAGCCGAGACCTAGCACAGTGACACGTGACATGGTAGCGCTCTCCCAGAAGACACGGATCTCTTTCCCCTTCGGAAGTGCCACTGGAGTCATCTCCTCGAATGTTGTGGAATCATAAAACATCCTCAGGAAAAGATACAAAGGGGGCCCTGCTCTAGGAAGGAATGCACAGGAGGAGACACGAGTGAAGGTGTGTGGCCACGTAAGCAACGATGCTCAAGGCAGAGATGTTTGACTTGTGGGCGGTGGAAGGAGAAGAGGAAGGACTCTAAATAATCCTCCTCTGGATGCAGAAGAGGGTGAGGAGAGCTTTGGCAATGATGCTTCCATCCCTTTATAATGTGGCTAAGACCACCAGTCACAGGGTTGTATTAAGTACCTCACTCGGGACTGGAGGACGGACTCTTTCCTTCCGAAAGAAAGAGTTTATTTCATTAGAAAAATATGTCATTTTGGTCAGAGGAAAACAAACAGACTCCATCTGGCATCACTACGTCATTATCTCAAGATAAACAACATGGGGCTGATTTGCATATAGACACTTTCGAGATTCACAACGAGCCGTGGCATCTGCTGCTTCTTCTCATTAATGCTCATCCACCCCTTCACTCAGCATACTGAGCAGCGGGCTCTGTGTAGGTGCTAGAGACAGCAGCAAACACACCAGATCCTTGCCCCATGGAGCAGACGTTCGAGTCTGGAGAATGGTGGCAAATAAATCACGATACCACTAGTGCGCCCTCTGCCGGGCAGTTGGATGCTGTGGACATGTAAAGACACAGAAAGGCGGCAAACATGTGGGAAAAAAGAGCATAGGAGTTGGGCTGGCACACGCCTAGGAAAGGAGCCTAAATACGGTCAGTGGAAATGTCACAGTCAAGCTGAGGCACACAAGGCATGTTTGAGAGCTGGAATAACTAAAGTGGAGGTGCAGGACAAGAAGAGATCAGGTGAGAGCCATCTAGCATTTGTGAACATGTATAGAGGGGAGCTGGAGTCAGGAGTAACCAATGGAGTGTCTGAATGGAGAAGGTCCTAGAACAACAACTCCTAAGATGCTCTCGGCTACTATCAGTTGCACATGCTTGGGGGTGTATTTTGAATAATGCTGAGACCAAGAGACCATGAAGAAAAGTTCATTCCAAAGATTAAGTCTTGGGGAACTCTAACACTGGGTCAATAACAAAAACCCACACCTACAAACACACACACACACACACACACACACACAAGACCTACAAACATACCACACATATACACATACATATATGCACATACCACACACATAAATGCAGACACATACATATATATACAAACATACACAAACATATACACACCCACATTTAAATACATACACACATACATATGCATACAAATTCCACACATACACATGTACATACATGTATATATATACACACCATACATACATACACACATACATATGCATGCATACAAATACCACACATACACATGTACATATATGTATATGTACACACAGCATACATACATACATACACACATATATATAACCCCCCATACACACAAACACACAGAAACAAGCACACAGTATATACAAACACACAAGAGACACATTCATGGAAAAAACAAATCCATTTATATAGACACAAACATTTATACACACACATACATACACATAGGCCTGCAAAACCACTAACTCACATACATATTCAACATGAACACACACATGTACAAACATAAACACATGCACACACAAATATGCACATATATACATAAACACCTGCAAACAACACATATAAACACACACATGCACATCCACAAACACACACAGGCATACACCACCCCAAAGGTCCAAACACGAGGGTACATACCCATTCACGTGCAAATGGGAAAACAGGGTTAAGAGATGAGGGTGTATTAAGAGATGAAGATGTAAGTCAAGGGGCACTGCCAGGTGTGGAAGTGCTGGTGGGGAGAGCGGGTCCTGCTGGTTTCCAGGGAACACGCTACAAAGGCAGGAAGCACTGGGTGGAAAGAAGGCTTTCACCTGTCAGCCTGAAAATCAGCAGTGCTCGCTGACAACAGGGTCAGCGGTGAGACCCAGACAATTGAGGGAAGGTAGGAAACTGGGAGGTTCATCCCCAAGGATACTAAAGGCACCTGTGATTCTAAGAGGAAGAGACTTGGTGAGAAGGAAAGTTGGGGGGTGGGTATCCGAAATCACATGGAGAGTCAGAATAAGCTCAATATAAACATATTTTGAACCCAAATAACCAAATAATTTTGTTTCCGTTAAAGACATTTTGTCACTGGCATAAAGAACTTAAAGGAGAAAAGATTTATTCGGCCCATGGCTGCTGGGCCCCACGTATTTGTGCAGAACCTCATGGTGGAGGAACACGCAGCACGTATGTGTTCTTCATGTGTCTGTGTTTGCACACCTCACAGCAGACAGTGAGTAGAGAGCACGGCAGAAAGGGACCGCATGCTAATTTCTTTCCTGTGCTGTAATAAAACATCACGGCCAACGCAAGTGATAGAACTATAAGTTTATTTTGGCTTATGATTCCAGAGGGTTAGATTTCCTAACAGCAGGAAAATCGGGGCAGACTGTGGCCAGCACGGGGGTAGGAACAGGAGGCTGAGCGCTCACCCACACCCTAAACCACAAGCGTGAAGCAGAGAGAGCAAACAGGCAGTGGAAAAGGACTCAGGCTCACAGAGCCCATCCCCTGTGACACACTTCCCCCAGTAAGGCCACACCTTCTCACCTCCCCAAACAGTGCCAGCAGCAATGACTAAGCAGGCAAACACAAAATCATATAGGAGACATTTCTCTTCAATCCACCACAGGCCAGGAACAAACTACCCCCAAAGACCGACTTCCTCTAGGCAGGTCCCATCTCCTAAGGTTTCGGAACTTCCAAAACTGCACCTGACTAGGAGCAAAGCCTGTATGTACATCTTTCCTATTCAAGCCATAAGAAAAGTTATGTCATAATTGTAATAACAAAGGCACCAAGGGCAGCTGAAGTTGGACTCTTAGTGCATTAGGAGGTTTATTATAAACCCTGATACTTCATCACCAATCTTCAAGTTTATAGAATTACAAAAATAGCCAAAGTCTTCACCCCTCTCTGTATCTGTCTCCTTTCCAATGTGACTTACAGTGCCTGATCCAGAAGGCAGAGTCCTCCCTCTGAGCCCTCAACATGCTCCGAACCTGAGCATGCCTCCTCGGGTGGCCAGTGTCCCAGACCTCTACAGGTCCTGGAGGACCCAGTGCTAATAGAGCTTCTGTGTGGGAGGGGAAGAACCACTTACAGGACTGGGGATGGAGTCAGGATCCAGCTTCCTCTGGAGCTGTGGCGGTGGTCCTGCCATCTGTGCAGGACCTGCAGGGAAGGCCCCTGGGTAAGGCATCTGGGCACCTCCCATCTGCGGTCCATAGTTGGTTGCTAGAAAAAAAGAAGAAGAAGAAAAAGAAGTGACAATCTCCAAGCCCAGGTGTAAGACTCACTGACGATATTATACTGTTGAATCAAGCAAGCCACCAAGTTCACCTTGCTGGATGCAGCAGGAAATTAAAAGTGAGTTCCTAACTTCCTCTTGAACTTTCTCTTCCGACACTATCCAGAGGCTACTGTCTCTTTACAGTTGACACAGAAACAAGCCTGATCCCCAGCTCAGGGCACCCCCAGGTAACACACACCTTGGCCTCCCCCTGCCCACCTTACCTTGCTGTGGAGGGTAGCCAGCACCACCCAGGGTCTGGCCTGCTGGAGGTGGCGGTTGGTACTGGGCATTCGGAGGAGTAGGCCCAGGAAGTCCATCCTGCCTGTGAGTTGGTGGAGGCATATGAGAGGCACCAGGGCCATTCAGAGCGGTGGGGGGCGGTGGTGGAACCTGAGGTCCTGGCTGCAAAATAGATGGCTGTGGGGGTTGTGGAGGCCCCTGGAAGGAGGCTGCTGACTGAGCACCAGGAGGACCCTGGCTCTGGGAAGTCATGCCCACACCTGTGGAAGAGAGAAGACCACGCCTTAGCACCACGTTCCTCAGCTCTCGTGCCCACAAAGCACATGGCAAACACTTGTTTTCCATACACTTATGAATTATATGTTTAGGTATATATCATGGCCACAAATTAAAATCTTCCCTCAGAAAGTAATAAACATAATACTTGGGGGCATTTTTTTTTTACAAATAAAAAAATTTATAAGAGTATAAAAGCAACATCTCTAGTTTGGGTAAGAAATTTCTTTTTAAAAAAAAATTGAGCATTTGTGTGTGTGTGCATGCATGTGCACACATGGAAGCTAGAAGGAGCTAGAATAATAGGCAGTTATGAGCAGTCATGTGGGTGCTGGTATCTGAACTTGGATCCACTGCAAGAGCAGCAAGTGCTTTTAACCCCTGAGCCATCTCTCCGGCCCCAGCGAGAGGCTTCTTGACAGCACAAATTTTAACTCCAGTTCATTAACGCCACATGATCCATGAACTACTTTAAAACATCTGCATCTCCTAGAGAGCCTTCAGAATAATATGAAAGAAGAAAATTGTCTAGAGCAAGCACCACTCAGATAACTTACACCTTCGATACTGAGTTTGACTCGAGCATTTGAGTTCAGAAACAGGTAGAAATAACTGGAGGAGGTCTGGGCCACACACAGGCTCTCCATCCACACTGGAAACCCAAGCTGTTTCCTGGTCAAGGCTTATGTGAAGCTAAGCTGCTCCCTAAGCCATCCGTTTGGAAACTAGTGAAAAGGCCAGAAGTATTCCGGGAGACTTATCAATACTTATAACAAACTAGCAGTACGGAGTACGCGGGCAATTTAACGTCAGCTTGGCACAGCTAGAGTCCCCTGAAAAGAGGGATTCTCAGTTGAGAAAACTGCCCCACCAGACGGGCCTGTGGTGCATTTTCTTGATTGATGTTTGATACGGAAGGGGCCAGCTCACTGTGGGTGGTGCCATGCCCAGGATTCTGTAAGAAAGTAGGTTGAGCAAACCATGAGGAGCCAGCCAGTAAACAGCACTCCTCCACGGCCTCTGCCCTAGGCCCCCTGTCCAGGTTCTGCCTCAAGTTCCTGCTCTGACTTCTCTGGATGATTGACTACAAGCTGTAAGGAAAAAAAAAAAAAACACAAAACCTCTTTCCTCCCCAGGTTGCTTTGGGCCATGGTGTTTTATCACAGCAACAGAAACCCTGAGGTAATAAGCTGTTACCAGGTTGTAGGGCCTGGCTGTGACAGACCTGACCATGAGTTTTTTTTAGAGGATTGCCATTGCATATGAACTATGGGTTGAGAAAGCCTTTGAGTGCTCAGAGATCAGTGGATTGTTCTGTTGGGGCTTAGAAGGCAAGGACACGAGCAGAGAAGATGAAGGAGACCTGACCTGTGACATTTCAGAGGAAAGAAAAGACTCGGCCAGGGCCATTTGTGTGATATTTTCCAGTAAAGAATCTGGGGTGTCAGCAGGGCAGTGGTTGGGAGGCAGAGGCAGGCGGATCTCTGTGGTTTATAGAAAAATGAACCAGCCAGCATTTTAGTGTCATGCCAGAGTTAGGTCTATCTTCAAAACGAAGAGATAACGATTTTGGGAACATAGCTCAGTGGTTGCCTAGCACTAGGTAGTCAGTGGTGGCCTAGCACTAGGTACTCAGTGGTGGCCATCTTCCACACCTCAAAGAGCACCGGATGGGGCTGAAGGGAGAGTGTCAGTGCACAGTTACCGTAGCTGTTGATCTGCATGGTGCTGAACTGACTGCCCAGCTGGGTGACAGAGGCAGTGGACCCAGGACCTGGGTAGGACGACGGTGGTGGGGGCTGGCCTGATGCGTAAGAGGGGGCCGCATTATTGACAGGTGGGGGTCCCGGAAATCTAAGAGACAAAAGGGATGGTTAGTGTCCCAGGGTTGCGGAAGCAAATGACAAACAAAATAGTTACTATATTCTAAAACAACAACAAAAGTACTTTCTCTAGGGGGTAGGAAAAATGACTGATATTGTAGATTACATATTTACTCTTGTTCTGAGCTCAGAGCAACCCACAGCACAGCCCCACGTCTCTCTCCACTCACATGTTTCCTATGTCGAGGGAGAGAAAAGTCTAACACGAACAACAAGGCCAGCTTTGGAAACCAATAAAACAATGAGCCCAAGGCAGCCACTTCACACTCACTGAACTTGACCGATAGAATGAAACAAAACAAAAACAAGACCGCATGCTTTGTGGTTGTGCATTGGTGATCATCCTGCTTATCATTCTGACCCAGTTTTTAAACAGAATCTGGCCTGTCTTACATTCTGAAGTCTGTGAGGCACACCCTAGAAAGGAAGGGTGTTTGGCAGTCAACATTGCAGTAAGTTTGGAGTAGGTGTTTTTCTGTTTTCCTCATTTAAAAATCCCATCATACTTTACCCATGATGTAGTTTGAAACTGTGTTTGTCCGTTGTGTGTTATTGTTACTCTTTGGTCTAAGCAATGGCTATCGCCCGAGTAGTGGCCCCACCCGAGCAGTGATACAACACAGAAAGCTAATAAGTACCAGGGATTCATTATGAATCTTTTCCTACTAACTTTCAGTTGTGACAAAAATGAAGGCTCCCTAGATTACATGGCCTGAGGGGCTGGAGAGATGGCTCGGTGGCTAAACATATCTGTGGCTTTTGCAGAGGACCTAAGTTTGAGTCTCAGCACCCACATGGCTAAAACAACCACCCATATACATAAAAGAAAGAAGAAAGAACACTAAAGAAAAGATGGGGATATAGCTCAGTGGAAGAACACTTTCCTAGCATGTTCAAGGCCAGGGATTTAGGCGTCAGCACTACAAACAAGCAAACAAAGCCTATGGCTTCTTTTCAGCGCAACCTCCGTTTACGTCGCAACATTTCTTAGTAGATTCTCATAAATTCAGTTGGAAAGCTGGGTCTTTTCATTCTCTATCTCACTATTTCGTGGTTAAAACAGATGAATTACAATGAATTGACTGTCATTTTCCCTTATGATGGAAAGACTGACATTTAAGAGTATATATTTTAACAGATTAATTCTTCATAGTAGTACCTTTTGCAGAAAACTTTAGAAGTACTTGTAAGTATAAGACAGTTGTCCTGGGGCTAGAGAAATGGTTCAGAGGTTAAGAGCACTGGCTGTTCTTCCAGAGGTCCTGAGTTCAATTCCCAGCAATCACATGGTGACTCACAACCATCTATAATGAGATCTGGTGCCCTCTTATGGTAATAAATAATAAAAAATAAATCTTTAAAAAAGAAAAAAAAGAGTTATTCTACTTCAGCCATGATCAAAAGAACAAACAACTAGGTATGTGTGGTAGCTTGAATGTAATTGGTCTTATAAGCTCATAGAGAGTGGCACTATAAGGTGTGGCCTTGTTGAAGTAGGTGTGGCCTTGTTAGAAGAAGTGTGGCATTGTGGGGGCAGGCTTTGAGGTCTCCTCTACTCAAACTACATCTAGATCAGTTCACTCCTAATGCCTAAAGATCAAGTTGTAGAACTCTCAGCTCCTTCTCCGGCACCATGTCTGCATGTCTGCCTGCAGGCCACCATTCCTGCCATGATGATAAGGGATTTAATGTCTGAATTGTAAGCCACCCCAAATAAATGCTTTCCTTTATAAGAGATGCCATGGTCTTGGTGTCTTCTAGAGCAATAGAAACTCTAAGACAGTATGGTTTTTAAATTTTTTCAGATATTCCTTTTGAAATAAAAGATCTTTAATATGTATTTATTTAAATTTATTTTTATGTGTATAAATGTTTTTCCTGCACCATGTGCGTGCCTGGTACCTGTGACGATGAGAAGAAAGTGTTGGATGATCTGAACCAGGAGTTACAGACAGTTGTGAGCCACCATGTATGTGTCGGGAACCAATCCTAGGTCCCCTGCAAGAGCAACAAGTACTTTTAACAACCGAGACATCTCTCCAGTCCAAAAATATCACTATTTTAAAAATCATATACATATTTACTATATAAATCAACACAATGACTCTGAGTTTGAATTGATTAAAGTCTTATCTCTGTGGCTGAACCTCTATGTAGAAGGAGGATCATCACCTATAGGTCAGCTGCTACACAGTGACTTTAAAGGAAAAAGAAAGTTAACCACACCTAACAACTGAATTTTTATTTATGTGTGTGTGTAAATATATATATATTTAAATATTATATTTATATAATATAAATTTATAATATTATATATTATATATAATTATTATATAATTAATTATTATATATAATTAATATATAAATATTTATATATTTACACACACACACACACACACACACATATATGAAGTTTCTAAAATAACAAGTGTGGTGGTTGAATAAGAATGGGCCCCACAGGTTCATATATTTGGTGTTTAGTCACCAGGGAGTAGACCTCTTTAATAGGATTAGGAGGATTAGGAGGTGTGTCCTTGTTGGAGGAAGTGTGACATTGGGGGTGGGCTTTGAGGTTGCAAAAGACAATGCCAAGACAAGTCTCTCTCTCCCTCTTCTCTCTCTCCCTGTGAATGTAGCACTCTCAGCTATGGCTCCAATGGTTGCCCACATGCCACCATGCTCCTGGCCATGATGAGAATGGATTAAAATTGCAAGCAAGCCCCCAAGTAAACACCTTTGTATGAGTTGCCTTGGTCATGGTGTCTTTTACATAGAACAGTGACTAAGACAGTAGGTTTCTATTTGACTTCTTCACAGATCATTGGTGTTATCTATCTCTCCTCAAACCCTTTCTTCTGCCCTGGCCTCCCATCCACTTCCCCACTTATATCTTTCTCTTCCCATTATTCTCCTACCCACCCCATACTGCCTGTGTTTGACTGTCCCTCCTCCATTATTCTCCCCTCAACGCAAACACAATGACCCTTTCTAATTTCCCGGCTTCTACAAGTGCTCCAATTTAAATACAAATATCCATGGACCCAAGGCTGGCCTACAAATATGAGAGAGAACACACAGCATTTGTCTCTCTCGATCTGGGTGAGCAGACTCAGAAGAACTATATCCAGTTCCATCAACTGGCCTGAAAATTTCACTTTTTCTTTACAACTAAATAAATTCCACCCTATATCTGTTCTGAATTTCCATTACCCATTCATCAATTTGTACAGATCTAGGCTATTTCCATTTCCTGACTATTAGGACTAGAGCATCAACGAACATGGATCAGCAAATATCTCTGGAGTAGATATAGAGTCCTTTGAGTATATGCCCGAGAGTGATATAGCTGGATCATGTGGTAGAGTTATTTATTTCTAGCCTTTGGAGAAACCTTCACACTGTTTTCCACAGTGGCTATACCCGTTTTCACTCCCACCAACACTGAATAATGGGTCTCCTTTTGCCACAGTCACTCCAGGATTTATTGTAATTTGTTTTCTTAATCTTAGGCAGTCTGGCTGGGGTAAAATGAAGTCTCAAGGTAGTTTAATTTGCATTTTACCTGATGGTCAGTGTGGTTTCATAACCCCTTCAAAACAATACAGGCTATTGCTATTGCTGGCAGTGCTATTACTCCAGAACTTCATAGTAAGATCCTTTTGCTGAAGATACAACATACTTGAGACATGGGACATGGAAAGATCCAGTTGCTACTGAACTGGAAGTTTCCCCTCTTCTGGCTAGCTTTCACGGTGCTAGAAGCTGCTATACAGACCGCTAGGAGGAGGGGAGTCATCAACAGTCTTATTCAGTCTTATTGACCAATCCAGTAAACTATAGTAATGGCCAGCATGGCAAGATATATGCATGGATGCAGCAGTGGCATGAATGTTATGGGGGAAACCAAGCACTATGGGATTTAAGGCTCACTCTACAGGAGGACATACATACACATGCCCAGTATTGTAAATATGACCAAGAAACCATGATCAGGGAACTCACATGCCTGAGGACGGAGCCTACAATTACTGTGTTGCTAAATGGAGATAGTGTCAAACTGCTCTCTAATACTCATCATTATGTCCACAGGCCAGTACAGCTCTGAGACCTCATCAGAGAGGCTTCCTTTTACAATGGATAGAGATTAAGTGCAACTACTCACAATACGTCAAAGTGAGGAAATAAATGACTATGGTGTACTCAGCCCGCAACAGAACATTTATCTCCCACCCACTTGCTCAGAGACCACTGTGAGAGAGGAGGTCGAGAGCCTGTAAGAGCCTAATATTGTGGAGAGCAGCTGGGAAACAGCATTTTCTAGACATGACTATTGCACGCACGCACTCACAATGGCTGTGAATACCTGTACAAGATCAAGTCAGTAGCCATTCCATCACCAAAAAGGGGTGGAATCAGAATCACAAGGTCCTGTCCCTAGCTGAGGAGCTGTTTTCCTCAGGGAAGTGGGCCCTGGGGAGCTGCCCATGCTCCAGCAGATGGCCCTACACACATTTACATGGTGACAGCACTCACTAGACTCAGTGAGTCAAAAACAACAGAAGAGCAAATAAAGTAGGGAGGGTCCGTGGGGTTCTGGGAGGAGTCCAGGAGGAAGATGGGGTGAGTATGATCAAAACACACTGAAACACATGCATGACAGTCTCAAAGCGTAAATTAAAACGTCATTTTTAAAAAAGCTTTTAAAACATAAAGGAAAGATGCAAAGAGAAGGAGGAATGGAGGAAGAGAGAGAGAGAGAGAGAGAGAGAGAGAGAGAGAGCGAGCAAGGAAGGTCACACACATCTATTCTCCTCTGAGCCTCCGTCATCAGAAGAGTGTGACTCATCACAGCTCACTCTGTCCTTTGCCTTTGCACTGCCCTGTGTGTACAGAAACGTGTCCCACGGAGCAGATAAGAGGCAACCTGGAAACAGCCTGCATATCGGACTTCCCCCTAACTTTTTCATCTTCCAAACCTACCTCTAACTTTTAGGCCAATATTCAAGTTGTACCACATAAAAAGTGCTGGGGAAAGAACAGGACCTAATTGTGCTTCCTTGCAATCAGAGTCCAAGCAGATTCTAAGTCTGACTTCCTGGAGTCACCAGCCTGAGGGAGAGCAATCCAGAGATAGCAAGTGGACTTTCTATCCAGTGACATGGCACACTAGAGCCAATGAAATGAGGCTGAGAGCTGCTGACATGTACTGAGCCTATGGACTGTGATCAGCATTGTGTGTTGCATGAAGTCATCGGCATGCAGAACCCTCACAACCATGCATTAGAGGTGTAACTGTAAAGGCTGAGAAAGCAAAACCACACAGAGGTTAAGTGGCTTACACACCACTTAACAACAGGATACTCTGAGAAATGCATCCCTAGGTGGTTTTTGCCCCTGTGTCAACATCACAGGTTATACAAACCTGGATGGAAGTGCCTACTACATACATAGACTGTATATTCCTAGAACAACAATGAGCAAAAGAACGCTCAAAGAGATCAAGAGAAAAATGCAACTAAGAGATGCAGTGAGGTAGATCATCGAGCAGCTGCTGGCAATCAGTACAGTGAGTCACAACAGACTTCTCTGAGTAGGAGAACACTCTAAAATCGCGATCAGTACTATGGGAAACACCTGACCAGTGCAGTCACCGCATCCCTACCCAGGGTTCTGTGCTGGCGGTGAGCAGACCTGTGAACACCAGTGGCATCCCAGACACACGTGCAATGTTTCAGGGTGACAACATTCAGATGCTGTGGCAGCACTGAGCCCCAGGAATTCTCCAGCTTCCTTAGAACCTGAGGCTCACACTGTACATGCGGAGAACATGTATAGAGCATGTGACAAAAATCTGTTCAGCCAACAACTTCAGAAGGCATGCCTGGCAAACATGTCTCCACTCCTCAGGGTGCCAGCCCTGTACTGTCTCATGATGTCATTCCCACACGTGACAACACATCAAAGAGATCCACCAGCTAGGCCAATACCAGTGACCAAAACTTGTTCTCAAAACCACTGGTTCTAACTTGGCTTTCTTTTCTGAATCCTGAGATACCATGGAGGGGGTTCACAGTAATGAACTGTCCTGGATCGTCTTCCTTTTCCCTCTGAACTAAGAAGATCACTTCCTCCTGTTTCCAGTGAGGAATTAAGGAACAATATCAACAGCCCAGGCTACTCTGCTGTTGGGGCCAAAGCTACCTTGAGGTTCTGAGCATTTCTTTTCTATATTTACTTATTTATTCTTAGACATTTTAAAACTTAACACCAGTTTGACAATTCCATATATTTTTGTTTGTTTGTTTGTTTTTGGTTTTCTGAGACAGAATTTCTCTGTAGTTTTGGAGCCTTTCCTTGAACTAGCTCTTGTAGACCAGGCTGGCCTTAACTCACAGCAATCCACCTGCCTCTGTCTCACAAGTGCTAGGATTAAAGGCATGCGCCACCACCGCCTGGCTAACAATTCCATATATTTTTACAACGTATTGTGGTAATATGAATTCCCCATATGTTCTTTTATCCCTCCCCAATTCCTGCTCATGCAATTCCTATTTTCAACTAGCTTTTATGACTTGTTGGAGTTGGATATTGCTGTTTTTGAATCACTAAGTTTAATTACAGTCAATTGGATGGATAAGGCTGAGGGGCTATTTGCAGGGCATGGGCAATTCACCAAGCGCCATCCCACTGAGAAAGATGGCATCCCCTGCATCGCCTGGTAACCACTGACGACCAGCTGCTCCTCAGGGAAGGGTACGACTTCATGAGGTCCCCCCAGATCCACAATGGGATGTTTAGGACCTAATTTTGCATTAAACACGTGTGTAGGTTTCCACAGCTCATGTCTGTACGTTCACAGTCACACTGATGACGTCACATACAGAAGACAGCTGTGGCTCTTACATGGTTTATCCCCTCTCCGCCATGACGGCTGAACTTGGGAAGGGGTGATGTCCCATTTCGGGCTGAGCACTCGACTGTCACTTATTCTCAGTGCTCTGCTCAGTTATGAGTCTCTGCACTATCGATTCCTGTTACAAAGGAGACTTTTCTGACTACGGCTTTCCTGGGCCTGCCTCTGACTCCCTCTTTTCCAGCTTACTACAAACACAAGCACAAGCTGTATTTCTTGAGCTGCTTTTACAGCAGGCCTGCCAATTTACAGCAGCACCAGCATATGGCTACAAACATAAATGTATAGTAATATTGTACAGGAATATAAACAAAAATATATGTATGCTATATTTATATTAAAACTCTAGAAAGCACTTTAGCTATATTCATTTAGCAAAATGACAACAGTAGACTCTGCCCTAGAGTCACCTTGCCAGCAGCATGCTTTAACCAGGTTCACAGTATCAGGCGGGAAGTCCTTCAGTAGACTGGATTTCACATCCAATCAGAAAGCTTTCGGTTTCCCCCACAACAGGCGCGTTGCTTTGTACCAGTGAGTCTGCCTTACCTGGCAGATTGGCCGTACACTGTACAGGATCCACAGTTATAGAAGACTCCTCGGATTTCTGAAGCCGAGTTTGACTTTGTAGTCTAGGCTGGCCTAGAGCTATATAACCCAGGCTAGCCTTGAACTCACAACAGTCCTTCTGCCTCTGTCTTCCTGCTAGATACAGGTATATGCCACTACATGCAATGGTTCTCAGCACTGGGCACCTTCATTGCCCATCCATCGTGTTTTGGAGACTAATGGCCCGTTCACAACAAGGCCTTTGATGAACCCCTGCTTTGTGCTCAAACCACAGGTGTGCCCACAAAATAAATTCCTTTTTTTTTTTTTTTTTGGTCCCCTGTGTGACACTTCTCTGTGATGCCATAGCTACATCTTTAGCCATAGTTACCACAACAAACAAAATCCAGGCGTGTCAGACCTAAAAGGCAAGGCTGATGATTTCAGAATCTCCGTTTTCCCATTACCAGGAATGGCATCCTTCCTCAATGACACAGACCTCAAAGGTCCCACCCCCACTCCAACCTGACAACTTGGGGAAAAAAACTGCGTCTGGACCACCCCTGGAGCAGCTCCAAGGTCAGTGCCATGAGGAGCCGAACTCCTTTTGGTGGCAACAGCTTGTGGGACAGATAACATTGAGATTTCCAAGCCTTGAAGTTTGCTGCTGGCTCCACCCCAAGTGATAGTCCGTTATGGATAAGAGGCTCTAAATATCTCAGGAAGATTTTGGCTTCCCTAGGCCTGTTCCTGACTTCCTCTTTCTCAATTAATTACAAATAAACACGAGCTGTATTTTTGTTTTTGAGCTGCTTTCACAGTAAGCCTGTCCCTCATTGACATAATATGCTTTCTATATAATATGTAGAACCCACAGACTACACCACTTACTTCAATCCAGTTTCATTTTAAGATTTTGGTAAGCGCTTACGGGTAATGAACACAGGTGTGTGGGCATCTCGGGAGAAGAGAATGATCTAAGAGAATTTCTCAGTTTTAATGCTTTGTTCTGTTCTGTTGAGTCAGTATCTCACTGTGTAGCCCTGGCTGGTCTGGAACTTGCTCTGCAGATCAGGCTGGCCTCAAGCTCACAGAGATCTGCCTACTTCTGTTTCCCAAGGGCTGAGATTAAAGGTGTGCGCCACCATGTCCAGCACGATCTAATATTTTGAAAGACATATAGACTATAGATGTCTGAAGATAAGCTGGAGATAAACACAAAACTCTAAAAATAATTGCCAGGTGGTGGTGGCACGTCTTTAATCTCAGTACTCAGGGAGGCAGAGGCAGGCAGATTTCTGTGAGTTCAAGGCCAGCCTGGTCTACAAGGTGAGTTCCAGGACAGCCAGAGCTACCCAGAGAAACCCTGACTCAAATAAATAAACAAACAAACAAACCTCCAAAAATAAGCTGAATATAACCCCCAAACTAAAATACGTAGCACTGACACAAGCAATTTTTATGTATTCTTAAATATGGAACATACAAAGATATTAAACTTTCGACCAAGAAACACAGGAGTTTAGAAGATACTTCCAGAATACAGGGCATATTCAAATGAGGGTTGAAATGCACTTGGCTCACCTTTGAGGAGGATGGCCTGGGGCATGGGCTCCATTTGGGCCAAACTGTGGGGGTCCAGGAGGTAAAGGGCCTGGGGGCAAGAGCCCTGAAGGAGCAGGGGTTCCCAAAGGCCCGGAGGGCTGCTTCATCACGCCTGCAACAGAAGGGAACAGTTATGGGCACTGAAGTGCAAAGAGAGATAATAGGGAGGGGGAAGATTAACAACCGGAGTGAAGAAGGAAGGCCAAAGGGCAGGCCACAAGGTCTTTCCAACCTCCCTCAGCCACCCTCTCCACAGTGCTTATTATTACTTAGTAATAACAATATTAAAAGAACAAAAATATTTTTTTTAAATCAAACTGAAAGTTAAATAAAGGAAATAAACTCTGCATGTGGCGGAGGTGCCCTAACAGAACTCAGGATCTCACAAAAATATAAATAAGGGGGTGATAACTAAGTCAAAGAATCAGAGAGCAGCCTGGGAGAGCATCCTAAATGCATATAAGACGAGCGCCTGCCAGGGTCTTCGGAGAAGCTGGCTGTCAGTCCTGCATATCCTGAGACAGCTGAGGGAGTATTAAAGTCATCAAACCCAGAATGTGGGAATCACAGACAATGGCTGTGACCACTTTCTTGCAGAGGTTCCTCGGAAAATGTCTTAATTAGACTTTCTATTGTCGTGATGAAACACCATGAAGAAGTAAACTGAGAAGGAAAGGGCTTATTTGGCTTCCACTTCCACATCATAGTCCATCACTGAAGGAAGGCAGGACAGGAACTCAATCAGAACAGGAACCGGGAAGCAGGAGCTGATGCAGAGGCCACGGAGGAGTGTTGCTTAGTAGCTTGTCCAACCTGCCTTCTTACAGAACCACAACCACCGGCCTGGGGATGGCACCAACCATATTAGTTGGGTCCTCCCCCTTCAATCACTGATTAGAAAATGCCCTATAGGCTTGCCTACAGCTGGATCTTCTGGAGGGATTTTCTCAACTGAGGCTCCCTCCCTTCAGATAACTCCAGCCTGGAGCAAGTTGATGTAAAACTAGCCAGCACAGAGAACTTGAAGGTCCTTCTCTTTTTTTTCTAAAGCAACCACGGCAGAGGAGCACCTGGGCTTTGTGGCGGAGAGCCGAACGCCGCGTCTGCATAATTAGCAGCTGCTCAGACCTGGACAAGGAGCTTCCTCTGAGGACCTCAATTTTCATCTTCGTAAACTGAAAGTAAAATCGACTCTACCCAGCCGAGTCCCTTAAGCTTCCGTCCTGCCCTCCGGGGTGTGCCCCTGTGACCTCCAAGCTGCCTGTGTGTTCTCCAGGACACCTGGTAGCGGCACTCAGGCTGACCTCCTTCTGTTCCCAGCCTCCAGGACATTTACCCCACACTCAGCCCCAGCCAGAAGGGGAATGACAGCGTGGTCTGCAGTCACCCAGCAAGGCCTCGTCAGACTGTCGCATGCCTTCGTGAAAGTCCTTTCACGTCTTTGGATAACCCAGCACACGTGACTGCCGGAGCAGCAGGCTTTGGGAGAGATTAAAAACTGCAATGCCTATCAAGCCTCCTCTCTTCTAGCACTGCTGTCTCCGCTGAGGATTGAGTCCAGGACCCCGCGGGTGAGGCACACCCCAGTAAACAACCCAAGTTATAGCCCCGCCTTTTTTATATTTTATCATTGTAAAATTGGAGTCTCGTTAAATTGCCTCTGCTGCCTTTGGACTCGCCCTTCAGTCTGGGCAGACTCTAAACGTCAGTCTTCCCACCTCAGCCTCCTGAGCAGGTGGGAACCCAGGCCTGCACCACCGCCTGAGTGAGGAACGTTATCTTTTAACTTTATGGTCAGAGTTCTGTTTGCAACTTTCTATACAGGACAAATGACAAATATTGCTATGTAATTATAAATTATTTTAATTGGTAAAAGTATATATTAGTGTGATACCCTGTGATATAGCCACCAGGTTAAACACATATATCGGAAAGACATCAATTGATGGTAAAGCAACTGAACACTTTCTATAGCTATTTGAGAACCATGGTGCCTACACGGTACCTCTTTGCACCTGTATATAATACCACACTGGAGCTCCCTGCTTCTGTCTAACTTAGCGCCCACTAAGCATGTTTTCTCATCCTCCTCTCACTAGCCCAGCTTCTAGAAACCACCATTCAATTCCCCACATCTACGGGACCAACTTGCTCAGCTCCCACATATGATTCCCACCACGTAGCATTTTTCCTCCTGTGAATTAAAGAGGAGTTCTCCCAACACTACATTCTTGGATGATGCTCAGCGATGTAAGAACACCACGGGGCTTGCAGTCACACCAACCGCGTCCAAATGCCTTGTCTACCGCTGAGCTACTAAGACTGACGAGACAGGGTACTCTGTCTCTCAGACCCAGGACTTCTCAGGCTGGGTCACAGCTGTAATCTCCCTGCCGTCCAGGACTGCTTTGAGAATTAGGTGAGGCAAGGGGTATGGGAATACTCAAAGCCACCTTCTCTTGCCGGGCCATACGCCCTGACTTCCTTTTCGTTTTACTTTTTTATGACTTATGGTTTAATAAAATACATGTAACTAAGAACACACTGCATTTTTATTTTTAAAGTGTTATTTTGGACAACAGTAGAAATCCACAGCGGTATTACCCGAATATTAACTACTGTCAGATCAGGAGCCAGAACCCTTACCTTTCAAATGAGCAGGTGTCTTAGTTAGTTTCTATTGCTATGCTAAACACCGCAACTTTGGGAAGAAAGGGTTTACTTCATCTTACAACTCTCAGGTCACACCTCCTCATTGAGGGAAGTCAGGGCTGGAGGCAGGAACTGAAATTTCTTTTGAGGCCATGGAGGAGTGTTGTTTACCGGCATGTTCACCATGGCTTGATCAGTCTGCTTTCTCATACAGCTTAGGTACCTACCCAGGGGTAACACCACCCATTGTGGGCTGGGACCTCCTGCTTCACCAATCATTAAAAAAAAAAAAATCCCCACAGACCAGTCTGGTAGAGGCATTTTCTCAATTGTGTTTTCTCTCTCCAGATAACTGTCAAGATGACAAAACAGGTACAAACTACAACCAATCCAACCAGGATAGCAGGTCAGTGGCCAGTTTTCCAGCCTCCACATGCATCAGGAGACTCTACGCTGTTCGGAGGCACACGCAGAGAACTGTTATATAGTAGTGCAGTCTTTGTGTTTGAATAAATAAAACTTTCCTGAATATCAGTGCAAAGCAACCACACTAGTCAGCCATGCAAGCCAGGCAGTGGTAGCACACACCTTCAATCCCAGCAGCCACACTAGTTAGTATAGGGGCCGGGTGGTGGTGATGCATGCCTTTAATCCCAGCACTAGCAAGACATATAAAACGGGAAGTGACAGGTCTCAACTCAGTCTCAGTCTGAGGATTCGTGGAGGCAGGATCACCCATTTCGGTCTGAGGTGGAGGTAAGAGCCAATGGCTGGCTGTTTTGCTTTTCTGATCTTCAGCTTGAACCCTGATATCTGTCTCTGGGCTTTTACTGTTCGTGCTACACTGTTATATGTTGGTCACATTAAGATATGCTCTCCCTCTTGCTTTTGGAGGTCAACAATGATTCGAACTCATTCAACACACAGTTAGCATGCCTCTAACGCACTAAGAGCACGTATGGAGGACACAGCCATGTAAGAAACAGTGACCCTGTCACGTGATAAGAGTTACAAGAGGCAGAGGGGCTCCTAACCTTCCTGGAGAAATCAATGAGGAAAGACAGCTTGAGGTACACCTTCGGGACAGCGGCTTCTTAAAACAGCAGTCAGGATACGGGATTCTAGCCAGAAGTGGAGCCTGACCCGTGGCCTGAGAGAGCATGGCCTCATCAGGGACTGGCGAAGGGTTGGGTGGACATGGAGCGGGGGTAAGGTGGCAAGTACAGAAATCACCATACAGATTGGTTGGAACCAGGCTACAAAGTCTGGTGTGTCATCTGGACTCTGCCCCCAGGGCAAAGGGAAATCAGTATCGTGGTGACCTGCAGAGGAAGAGTCTTTGATGGGCCACACAGTTGACATTTTCAAAAGTGACCAGACACAAAGAGGATCGGGTTCTCTAGAGCAGGAGGGGAACTTTAAGAGGAAATGAATACCACAGCAGGGGAAAGAACCGCTCATGCCAGAAGAAAGTGTCAAAACCCACAGCCATCTCTAACATGGCGGCAGGTAGAGCATCAGTGCCCTCCACGCTTGCCTTCACATACGGTCCTCGGCTAGAAACACGAACTCTATTTCCCAGGATCCTCTACAGTTTCTTTCTTTCTTCTTTTTCTTTTTTTTATATGCAAAGCAACACACCTTTGAGAAGCTTGGGCTAGCACTGTCACAGGGGCTGTCCTTCTGGCCTCGAAGGAAGTGATTTTTGATAGAATTGTCCTGTGTGGGCTGTGCATCTCTGTAGACCAGATAAAGATCCTAAGTCTAGGGCTTGGGCCTTTCTCTGTTTGTTTCCTGACAGCCCTTAACAAATTCCTTTCCACTACAAGAGATTCTGTTATCAGCAAAGGGACTCGGATCAAAACAGCATCATGGAAAAGCAGACCTTAAATCAGACCCTATTTCTAGCAGAGGGAAACAAAAATCAAAGCACATTTGAGGGAAGAAAAAAATCTTTATCTAAAACAAAACAAAAAAAAAAGGTCCTAATGGCCAGTGCTCCCAAAGCTCTGGTTACCTGTATAAGAGGTAGTGGTTACCTATATAAGAGGTAGTGGTTACCTATATAAGAGGTAGTGGTTACCTATACAAAATCATGTAGTAGCCACTTCTCACTACCCCAGGCCCAACCCAAACCCCACTACTACAACAGTAACATGTCGGATCTCTCTGCTTCCAGTCACAGAAGATTTTTTTCTTCCACTCAAAGGACTCTTGGAAATGCCAGCACATTTTGACAAAAGTTTTGGTAAAACTCCCTGAAGAAGAGGGAGGTACCACTGGTGTCTGGTGGACATGGACCATAGACCATGGATGCTGCTAAGTGCACAGGACATCCCTTTCTCACACACACACACACACACACACACACACACACACACAGGTGCACGCACACATGCGAGGGGGGGGGAGGGGAAGAGAGACAGAGAATGTGAATCAGTTTATGCCAGATGTTAAGAATGCTAAGATTTAGAAACCCTGCCCCCAACATAGTATACCCACTCCTAGTTTCTCCTCCACACCTCCTAATACCCAGGGCAGTTCCTTCTCACTGCATACTGGAGTGTGACCCTTTCCAGTTTAAATCACTCCAGTGGCACCTTTGATGTGACCCCGTTACTTCGCACTGTGCGGACCCTTCCTGAGTCACATGCTGAGTGTCTAGTTTACACCAGCAAGCCACCTTCCTTCCTACTGACACGTCTCACTGATCTTTCAGGTCACTGCTCTGAGAAGATGCTTTGGCCCTGACCCCCATCTCAGAGCTTGGTACTTTCCTCCTGTTGCTGCTGTGTGCTTCCCTGCCACCCTCCTCTTCCTTTCCAACGCTCTCCCCCAAACTGTGACTGTACGTACTGTCCTCGAGATAAGTACGTAATATAAGGACTAAGCCTGAGATCACTGTATTTGTTGTTTTGTGATGAGTACTTTGCTCACTCAAAAAATCTGTTAGATTTGTTACCAAATAGCACAGAAATTACAAAAACACAATCGATGGGTGCCGAGAGAGATGTAATCTGTGCAGAACACAAAGCCAAACTTGGCACTGGCCCCTCTGATGGAACAGATACTCCAAAAAGCCACAGTTAGGTTGTCTGTCGGAAACCTGGCGAAGAGATCACATACAATGTGTGTGTAAATATCTGTGAGTTGGTGCTGCGGAAGGAAACCCAGAGCCTTGTACACACTAGGCAAGTGCTCTATCACGCGGCCCTCTCTACCTAGTACAACAGTTTGGGAAATGGTTTAATGTCCGGCGTGGTGTCAGGGAATAAAGCAGGGGGAGGGATGTCTAAGCGAGCTGGGGAAGCATCTGCAGGAGGATGAGGTGGTCAGTTGTGAAGGCAACATGGAGGAGGGACGACCATCTTCCTGGGAGAGCCGGGTGCTAGCCAGGCGCCTAGGGTAGATAAACCAGCACTCCAGCGACAGGTTGGTGTCTGCAGAGTAACGGATGAGGGGACAGAGCCGGGGAACTGAAAAGAAGAAACTGGAAAAATAACAAAGGCCTAAGGAACTTGACGTATAAGAGACGCAATGGGAAGGCATACAAGGTTTCGAGCCAAGTGTGGCATACAAAATCCATCCAGTTCGAGAGTGGAAGGTCTGGAGAAAAGGCAATGGCGGGTAGACGCCTAAGGGTTAAGAGGCTGTTTGTCACCTGGGTGAGAGATGGATGGATTGGGCAAAAACCACTAACAGAAGGGGAGGAGGAAATAGGTAGGAACAATGTTCCCAAGTGCTCAGAACAAGTGTGGGAGACAGTTAGGCGGTACACACACAAATATGCTGCAAACTCTCAAACATGTATGATGAATTTAAAAAAAAAAATCAAAAAATAAACTCCTGGGAGATTGACTAGATTGGAACAGGTAAAATAAACAAAAGCCTCTGTTTTGATTTTGTAGTTTTTGTTTGTTTCCTGGAGACAGGGTCCCATATAGCCCAGACTGGCCTTGAACTTACTGTCTAGCCAAGGCTGGTCCTGAACGCCTCACCCTCCTGGCTCAATCTCGAGTGCTAACCGTACAGGCATGCGCCACCACAGCTAGTGTATTTCGGTTTTGTAATAATGAAAGTTTGGGTGCCGAGTGATGCTCGGATGTGATGTGGAATACCAGCAAAAGGCAGGCTTCAAGGAAAGAGACCCAATTGCTGTGAATGTGAGTATGCCATGCCTAAGTAAACAGAAGGGTGGCAAACACTGGTTAGGCATGGAAAGACTTCAAGGCTGAAGGAGTAGATCTAAGAGATAAGCGTGAACTTCGTGTATCTTGCTGTAAGAGCCTCTTGAAACGATGCTGTCATGTCAAACCACAGCTTTAGTCAATGACTGCAGCCTGCTTGGTCCCATCTCGTTAATGACTACCAACTAGGAATATCTCATGCCTCCGAGTCCAGGGAATGAGTAATCACATACAAGTGGAAAGAACAATTTACCTGGTGGAGAAGTTACATGGGACGGATCCCCATAGTGTCCATAATGAGGGGGAGAAAGGCCCATTCCAGGCTGGGACTGAGAATACGGGGGTGTCGCCACATAACCTTGTCGGCTCATTATGAAAATATCATTCCAAAGGAGAGCTACCGCAGAAGAACCCTGCAAGGGTAAAAACAAGAAGTTGACAAGAGAATTTTAGATACTTAATGCTATTAAAAATATAAACACTATCAAGAAACATTCAGGATGGCCTGAAAACAGTAAAAGTGTCCATCCGGGAAATATCTTCATTGTATACAGCATTACATATCATGTTATTATCCTCAGGACACAGCTTATGACATCTCTTTGGAATTCAGTAGCATCATTTCAGCGGTCCCAGGAAAATTCTCAGGCACAGATCCGAAGAGTAATTGCAAACCATTCTTTCCCTGGGAAGCCTGAATTGCTTCCTACAGTCTCTCATTAGTATTCCTACAATTCTGTGTCTTGGTTTCCATGGTCACATCTTGAGACGACGCCATGCCGTTCAAGTGACTGGCCAGAATGACTACAAGCCGTCTGCAGCCAGATGTTTCATGACTTGGATCTTTCTGGTGCCCGTCTAATTAGCCAGCTTAATCTGCAGTTAAGGAAAAGGCAGAGTCCATCGACTATAAGCTGAGATAGAAGTGATACCCGCCTCTGTGACTCATAATTTGACAAGCCAGTGGCAGCTCCAACCATCGTGACCAAAGATGCTAGGTAGGATTCTGACTTACATGATGTCACACCTCAGATTCAAGCACCTATATTCAATCAACAAATGTAACAGTCCCATTGAGTCTATTCAGAACCCAAATACCAAGTAGTGGTACACATTTATGTTTCCAGGTTTTAAGAAAACATACCTCCTAGGGAGGCTTTCAAAAGACATTTGTTTGCTTGTTTGTTTGTTTGTTTAACTTTTTTCCCCTCCAGACAGCGTTTCTCTGTGTAGCCCTGGCTGTCTTGGAACTAGCTCTGTAGACCAGGCTGACCTCAAACTTATGGAGCGCCACCTGCCTCTGCCTCCCTAGTGCTGGGATTAAAGGTATGTGCCACCACCTCCTGGCTTTCAAAAAACATTTGCAACAAGACATGGGGTGCTCAAAATTCTGGGGGGAGGGATGGGTTTTCATCTCCTATCTGGCAATGTATAGCTTTGTGACCCAGGGCAAACTGAAGAGGCTCTCTGGGCCCCAGTTTCTGTTTTAGAAAGTGAAGTGTCCAAAAGCCATATTACTTGTGAAGCATTGGTTCTCTAGTTTCTTTCCAGTTTCTCCACCAGGCATTTGCGTGTGTCTCCTGTCATTTCTTATTGCTTCTTTTTGAGGTAAAGATTAGCAACGCCTTCTAAGACATGGGTTCTGTCTTTATTCTGGAAATGCCTTGCCAAGCTAAAACGTGAAGGCCAGAATTCACGCTTCAGCTTTGCTTTCACATTAAAACTTAAGCTTCTGAGTGGCCACCAAGAAAAAGTATCATGAGGTCACTGTCTTCTTAACGGAGGACAGAAAGGCAGACAAAGGTCTCCAGTCCACTGTGTTCCTGACAACACTTTCCCTCCTCCCACTGCGCCTAGAGAGACGTGGCAGCCTGCTTGGCCCCATCCAGCCCAGCCCCTTCCGAAGACCGCACCGGCACACCCACGCAACAGCTGCGGGAGGGAAGCGGGGCAGCGATGCTCAAGCAAAGAACGAGAAGCTGCCCATCCCTCTTCCCTGGTCCTGGGAGGAATTCGCTTCCTCACCCTGCTGTGCCACGTCAAACTTCCTCACCCAGATCACCAAGTTGCTGAAACCTGACTCAGCTGCAAGCGGGCGACATGGCAGAAAGCCACTTGGCACCGACCGGCCTCGGATCCAAACGTAGAGTGCTCGGATTCCACAAACACACCCTTCCCTGTCCACTGTCACCCGGGACAAGTTCGCGTTCCGCTCTAATGATGTCCCGAAGCCGAACGCTGGAGTTGCCATTTTCCCTCGGAATATTTCCTGGGGGAACCGGGGAGCCAAGTTGATGGGGAGTCGCGATGCAGTGGCGTGTGGCCGCTCCGCACCCCAGCTGCACCCCGAGCCCGCCAAACCTGCGACTCCCTAACCTCCCCATCCTCCTCCCCGCGTCCTGTGCCCCGCATCCCCGGTACCTGCTCTGCACGCTCCGCGCCCCGCGCCGCCGCCACCGAGTCGCTCTGGACTGTGAGTGCCACGTCAGGAGCCCGGCTGCGCGCGCGCTGGACCCGCTCGCTCCCGCGGCGCGCACCGGCGGGGGCGGGGCCGCGCCTCCCGCTGCGGCCTCCCGCCTCTTTCCGGGTCTTTTCCGCTCGGCTTTTCCTTCGCCAGGCCCCGCCTCCACCAACTTGTCAAAGATCCTCCGGTTTCGTTCCGCCCGAGCCCGTGGGAGGGACCCGAGCGAAGAGGGCGCGCTCTGTGTTCAACAGGTGGCTCTGAATAGCCGCCCTGCGCGTCCCTTGCTGGAAGGGACGCCTGTCAGCGATTGCACGGTTGCAGGAGCAATCTGGCTCGTGTACAGACAATTTGATGACGTCTTCCAGCACTACAACAGAGGAAGGAAGGCCCAAGGCAGCCTGGTTAGGTGTGGAACAAGAGAGGAGGATGCCCATAACGTGAGACTGCCCAGCTGAGATGTCCTCAAGGAAGCAAAGGTGGCAGGACCTCTGAGGGACGGATGGCATGTCTCACCCATCAACAGGAACTCGCAGGTGTCAAAGTACATAACTTTTAGTCCTCGTCCCCGCAACAGTTGAAAACACCTATTTTGCATTAGACTAGTTTCCAACCATGTCTCACTACGAAAATAGAAACTGTGAGTTCAGTCCGCAACGGAGTTTGATATAGCTTTACTTACTCAGTTTTATGAAATAAAATCAGCTTGGTGATTTTGCCTTCACTATGTGCCTTCTGAGTAATCAGAAAATAAAAGCTCCCTAAAACGTGACTAGTGAAAAGCTGAGTAACTTTTCCTATCACCATAATAAAATTCTCTGACAGACACAACTAAAAGGAGAAAATGTCTAGTTTTACACCTCAGTTCAAAGGTGTAATCTCATCTTGGTGCAGAAGTCAAGCTGGTGGTAGCCTGAGGCAAAGTGATTGCTTTGCATCCACAGTTAGGAAGCAGAGAGTCATGAATGCTTATGGGTGACTCTTTCTACACAGTCCAAGATCCGAGCCCAGGGAATGATACCACCCACAGCGGCTAGGTCTTCACATCTCAAAGCATCTAATCAAGATAGTCCCTCACAGGCTGGCCGGGAGCCTTCCTACCTCAATTTTAGATACTATTGGAATTATCAGGAATTTTAAGGCAACTGTATCCACTGTTTTTGTCACTGAAAAAGAAACAATTTAAAGACTATTCATTTATGTTGGCTCATAGTCTCAGAAGTTTCATTTCTAAGTCATTTGCTGTATTGAAATGAGGGGGTGGGGGCTGCTGGCAGATAAAGCAGCTGGGAAGCAAAGAGGGAAACATGGAGGGTCTCAAGCAGGATACAGCCCTAGGTCATCCCCTCCCATTATCTATTTAAATAAGCTATCTTAGTTTTAAATAGGCTATCATAGTAACTTTTCTATTGCTGGGATAAGACACCATGACCAAAGCCACTTAGAGAAGTGAGGGTTTATTGGGAATCTGCAGTTTCAGAGGATTAGAGTCCATGACTTATGCTGGGAAGCATGGCCCTAAGCGCACAGACATGGAGCTGGGGCAGTAGCTGAGAGCTTATATCTAGAGTCATGAGCACAAGGTAGGGAGAGAGATCCTGGGAAAGGCCATAGTCCAAGCCTGCTGCCAATGCTACCTCTAAACAAGTCCACACCTCCTAATCCTCCCCATACAGTTCCACCAATGGGGAACCAAGTATTCAAATATCTGAACCTGTGGAGGACATTCTCATTCAAGCCACCACATTCCACCCCTGATCTACACAGGCCTGTAGCCATATCATAATCCAAAATGCATTCAGTCCTACTTCAAATGTCCCCATAGTCTTTCACAGTCTCAACACAGTTTAAAAACTCAAAGTCCAAAACTTTTCTGAGATTCAAGATAATCTCTTAATTGTAACCTCCTGTAAAATCAAGTTACATACTTCCAAAATAAAATCACACAGAATATACATTACCATTCTAAAAAGGAGAAATGGGGGCATAGTGAAGAAATAATGGACCAAAGTAAGACTGAAAACCAGCAGAGTAATCCCCATGAATCCCATCACTCCATGTCAGTTGTCAGAGGGTTTTGGCTCTGTCCTTCCAGCTGTGTTGACTGCAGTACACTTTTCCCTCTCTCTTGTGCTGTTTCTACTCCCTGTGTGCAGCTCTCCCTGGCTGGGAGACTATGACTTCGGCACCTATGGCATTCTGGGGTCTCCAGGGCAATCCAGATTTTACTTTCACAGCTTCACGGGTTGGCATCTCAGGACCTCCATGCGGAGACTTGCCTGCTACACCAGCCCTCCTTAGATTCCATAACTCTATCACTCGTGTGTCTTTCGTGACTTTAAATCCAGAACCGTGTGCTCAGTACTGCCAAGATTGGCTGCCTGCTTGGAATGGAGTCTGCCTCCTTTTCGAAATACATTTGCAGAAACATTGTTGCTTTTTTTTTTTTTTTAAACAGAAAATCCCTCAGGCCTTTTCCTTTCACAAGGTAAAGGATTAGCTGGCTGGAGTCTTGCCCTGAGGACACCACTGCCTTCTTACAATTTCAATGCAATCCTTTCCTAATCTCTTTCAGGACAAGCAAGGCTTGGCTCCAACATTAAACTTCCTGGTGCTCTTTTCCTCCTTAAACTGTGTGTATTTTTTATTCCTTCTGGCACACTTGTTCTTTTCCATTGTAAACATGTATAAGAGTGATAACTAATAAACACTTGACAGAACCAGTATTAGGCTGTCTTGAAATCTCTTCTGAAAATGAAATTAGTCCATTATTTTTCAATTTTGCCGCAGGCGAATTTTAGGACACAGGCAAAAGGCAGCCATATTCTCTGCCAAGATATCACAAAAATGGTTTCAAGCCAAGTTAGTGATATTGTTCCTCTCTGAAACCTCTTGAGCTGGGTCTTCATAATCTACATTATTCACTACTGTAATATACTACTATATTCAAAGCTTCTACTAAGATGGCCCATTAAGCCCTGTTGATAGCTCAACCACCTTTCTAGTCCAGAGTCCCAATCTAACACGTGCCTTCTCCAAACAGCATGGCAGGTCTGTCCCAGCTACAGTCCACTTCCAGGTACCAAATTCTATCTTAGTTACTTTTCTATTGCTGGAATAAGACACCATGACCAAAGTCACTTAGAGAAGAGAGGGTTTATTGAGAATTTGTAGTTTCAGAGGATTAGAGTCCATTATGTTGGGGAGCATGGACCCAAGCATGCAGACATGGAGCTGGGGCAGTAGCTGAGAGCCTACATCTCTCCCTGCCATATGCACAAGACAGGGAGAGAGATCCTGGAAATGGCCCTAGTCTTTTGAACCCTCCAAGGCCGCTGCTGATGACACACCTCTAAACAAGGCCACACCTCCTAATCAGTTCCCATACAGTTCCACCAGTGGGGAATCAAGTATTCAAATATCTGAGCCTATGGGCACCATTCTCATTCAAACCACCACATAGGTCTCACCTTTGAATATTTGTGTCTCATTCCAATAGTGTCTTACTTGGGAGACCAGCCTGGACTGTGTAACAAAACCTGTCTGAAATAGAAGGAGGATGGGAAGCAGAGGAAAAGGAAGAGAAGAGCAGAGGGAAAGAGAGAGACAGAGAAGGGATTAAAATCTCCTGAAATTAGTGTCTGGATTATGATTTTTGATGAGAAGTTATTTTCTTTTCAATAAATTCCTCAAATCTACTTCCATGATTACCTAGAAAAAATGGTTCAACACTATATTATTGTTCTAAATAGAAATTATTAGAAATTGGGATTTCAGAATATATTATTGTGGCAGAGACTTCTACTGTTTTCAGGGTATATGTGTATGTGTGTGTGCATGCACATGCATCATGTATGTGTGTGTGTGCATGTACATACACCCACAGGGAAGCAAGAAGACAGACTCACGTGTTATTCCTTAGACTGTGTCCACTTGTTTTGTAGACAGGGTCTCTCCCTTTGGAATGAAAGCTGTGCCTTGTGTCAACACTTTGAAAACAGAGTCCCCTTAATCCTTGTCCGGTACTAGCTACCAGCACAGACTTTGGGGCTAATTATCCAGGTTGCCACCTCAGGCAGATGTTAGCGAGCCCCGAGGTGTATGGGGCCAGGATGCTCCCTTTGGATTTGCTCAGTGATCCACTGGGTCACGGGGAGCAGGTTGTCAGAGATCGTCTTATTTGCATTAGAGCATTTCCCAGAACTTCTGTTCTCTAGTAGTTTTTGTCTTCCTGCTATTTCTCCAACTTAACTGCAGTTTTTGTCTCTCCTCTCTTCTGTTTATTGAAACTTCACCCTTTTTGTGTAGAAACTCTATGAGCACCTAATTATACAGACAGTGAAGAGAAGCATTTTTATCTCTATCCCAACAGGGTGATCTTATGGTGGTGTGGGAGAATTGTCTGTATTCTGTCAATCATGTATTTTAATAAAACACTGATTGGCCAGGCAGGAAGTATAGGCGGGTCAACCAGACAGGAAGTAGAGGCGGGGCAATAAGAATAGGATAAGGCTAGGGAGGAGGAAACTCCCTCCACCATTCCTGTCCAGACCACTGAAGAAGCAACATGTAAGCTGACAGTTGGAAAAGGTACTGAGCCATGTGCTAACGTAGATAAGGATAATGGGGTAACATAAGTTATAAGAGCTAATAAGTAGCCTGACCTAATGGGCCAAGCAGCTTTATAACTTATAGAGTTCTCTGTGTGATTGATTTTCTCTGGAACTTGCCGGCTGTGGGGTACCAGTTGGGAACAGATACCCCAACAAGCCGGCCCTCATGCTACATTATGGTAGTGATGGTGGTCATCTAGGTTTGTTCCTTGGACCAAAAATTAATTATTAATTAATTAAAATTAAAAAATTTTTAAAAAAAGAACTGGATGACCAAAAAAGATGGGAGATCAAGCCACACAGAGAAAAGCAATGGCTTTGTGTGTTCAGGATGAGAGCAGCCTAAGAGGGAAGTTCATTAAATGGACTTTGGCTGTGGTAGTTTATAAAGCCCCTGGGTCCTCTTCTTTCCCCTGTAGGTCCTGTTTAGATGCTCGCCCTCGGGCCTTTTCTCTGTTCTTCCTCACAGTGTTCTCTGGGAACAAGAAGTGGTACCACAGGAAGCCTGCTTTTGCTTTCCTAGTCTAACCATTTCCCTATAATTCCCCTTCATTCCTTCTCTCAGAGATTCATACCTACTGCTATCGGGAAAAGGTCAGTGATGACTCTAGCTTCATAATGCTATGCTGAGAGAAGACTTCTTCTAAGAAGTATTGGTCCAAGAAAGGGAGAACTCTTGTGAGGTGGATTGCTGGGACTGGTCCAGGAGGCTGAAGTAAAATCCGAAGGACAATGTAACTTGTAAGGACTATTCCTACCACGAGCTCTCTGCTGACGTAAAAATCCCAATCAAGCCGAATCACAACAGGCCAAATTTAAAAATGTCCAGGTTTAATGAGATTCCTGCACTCGGGTGGCCCAAGGGGAACTAGTGTGGCCACGAGTGTGTGTGTGTGTGTGTGTGTGGGAACACAAGGACACCACCACAAAGGGGAGCAGTTTAAGTAGATTGGGGGAGTGTTTAAGATTTTTGGTGGGCTGTCTTGACCCTCCTCCAGGGAGGAGTCAAGGTTTTGGTGGGCACAGGGATGGGGCCTCCAAAGATGGAGGCCAGAGACCGGGACTTACATAACTGAGGCTCCATCGGCAGGACTGTCTGTAGAAGCAGAAGAGCAGAAGTAAAGAGAAGAATGTTAGAGATCACTACAGTGTAGCTTAGAGTAGCGTGGCCATTCTCTAAAATGTCTCACATCCAAGGCTGGTCTTGAGAGTGATGAACCTAGCATCTGCTTTGCTAGCTGTTGGAGTGGCTAGAATCAGTATGACATCTCCCCCGGATAACTTCTAGAGAGGGAGAGAGAGAAGACATTTAAACATCATTTCATTTTTAGTTTAAAGTCATAGTGGGCTATCTCTCTTAGTTACTGATAGGTATGACAGTACTGAATTCAAGCATTCATGACATCAAGAAGAAAATCACTAATGAGAAATAGTTGCCAAAGTGACATCTTCTATGCTTTTAAAGCCACAGAACGTACATCATCCCTTAAACTAACAAGCCCACCATCCTTCTCCTTGATTACACTTTCTTTCTGGGTGTTTGAGGCCATACAAGTGGTCAAAAGGAATCATTTTTATTTTTTACTTTCAAGGTCTCTTAAGGATCCTCAGGGGTCAGTCCTGTGAGCCTGAGAGAAGTCTCTGGCCCCTCCAATCTCTCTTTCACTAGTTGTCCGGTCTATGTGAGGATCAGCCAAAGGCCTTGCTTGACCAATGCTTCACCTGGCGATGTTTACTCTTTATTTAAACCTCCTCTTTGTAGACTGAACATTGATTAAAGCTTCCCAAGTAGCGTCTTCCTGGCCACCCTGACCGAGAGGACAGGTGACTTCCTACAGTTGCAGAATATTTTGAGAGATTCCCCATAGTTCCCTGGGACCTACTTGACTTTGAAGGTAAAGAGGGAAAACGGAATCACTTTTAATTCCTCTGGCCACACTAGTGAAGCCTCCGAGTAGGGTTACTGGGCACCCAGAAGAGCAGTTCCACCGGCCTGGCACTTTTAACGACTCAGTAATATTCCGATGAAACCTGGGCAAAACGCAAGCACGTAAATACATGCTGAATCTGTAAGTCAGTCCTTACCACTGCTACAGAGCATAGAACCATAACGCCAATGGTTAAACCAGAGATTGACACCAAGGTATTGAACTTCGACTTTTTGCAAATCCCTAAATAACTTTCTCTGACCTTTGTAATTTTATAGCAGTCCCCCCCCCCCATTATAAAAAAATATCCGGCCATCTTATGAAATACCATAGTATTAATAGATGAACAATCGGGCAGGCAGGGAGATTTCTGGCCAGAAAGGGGCACTGATCCTGTAGCAGAAGATACAATGGAGGGGTAAGTGTGCTCCTGACCCGCCACAGAAGCCTGGCAAGGGAACACACAATTTCCCCACCACCCTTATCTCCCTGGGTATTCTGAAGGGGTAGCTTCCCCCGGCTAAGCCCTCTCTCCTCCTACCCCATCCCTGCTTTCAGCCAGGAACCCCTTCCCTTCCTCCCTCCCTTTTTAGGGGCATAAATTCTCCCAACCCAGCCTGTGTGGGCGCCGGGACAGGGCGGTGAGTGCAACCCGGCAGGAGGGAGTTCCTTTGTTTTAATAGCCTGCCTACAGCAAGGTAGGACTGCAGGCGGGGAGATTTCTGGCCAGCAAGGGGCACTGATCCTGTAGCAGAAGATCCAGCGGAGGGAAGAGCCATTGGAGAGCATCTGAAAGAAAAGATGGGCAGGCACCAAGGCAAGAATTCCTCCAACAATCTGAAAAACAACATGAAAACACTAGATCCCAGCGATCTTACTACAGAAGGATTTAAACACCCTATTCCGGAAGAAGTGGAAAACAGTGTCATTATGAAAACAATACAGTCCCTTAAACAGGGTATGGATAACTCACTTAAATAAATGGAAGAGAAGTATAACAAAAAGATTGAAAAAATGAGTAAAGAATTGGAAGAGAAGTATAACAAAAAGTTTGAAGAAATGAGTAAATCCGTAAATGACACCCTGGGAAACCAAGAAAAAAACAATCAAACAGGTAATGGAAACAGTTCAAGAATTGAAAACAGAAATGGAGGCAATGAAGAAATGACAAACCGAGGGCTGGCTGGATATGGAAAATCAAGGAAAACAAACAGAGACTTCAGAAACAAGCATAACCAATAGAATACAAGAGATAGAAGAACGAATTTCAGATTATGAAGACACCATAGAGAAAATAAACGCTCTGACCAAAGAAAACAGCAAATCCAACAAATTCTCATCACAAAACATTCAGGAAATCTGGGACATAATAAAAAAACCAAATCTAAGAATAATAGGGGTAGAAGAAGGAGAAGAATTGCAGAACAAAGGTCCAGAAAATATATTCAACAAAATTATAGAAGAAAACTTTCTCAACCTAAAGAACAATATTCTTATGAAGGTTCAAGAAGCATACAGAACACTGAATAGACTGGATCAAAAAAAAATCCCCTCACCATATAATAATCAAAGCACAAAGCATTCAGATTAAAGAAAGAATATTAAGAGCTGCAAAGGAAAAAGGTCAAGTAACTTATAAAGGTAAACTTATCAGACTTACACCGGGCTTCTCTATGGAAACCATGAAAGCCAGAAGATCCTGGATAGAGGTACTGCAGAAACTAAAGGACCATGGATGCAAGCCCAGACTACTATACCCAACCAAGCTATCATTCACTATCAACGGAGAAAACAAAATATTTCAGGATAAAAACAAACTTAAACAATACGTAGCTACAAATCAGGCCTTATGGAAAGTATTAGAAGGAAAATCACAACCCAAGGAATCCAACATTCCCAACACTGCCTACAATAACTCAGACATCTAGCAACCCTTCACAAGCACAACTCAAAGAAGGGAAATACATACACTCTACTACCCAAAATAAATAAATAAATAACCAGACTCAACAACCACTGATCATTAATATCACTTAATATCAATGGACTCAATTCACCTATAAAAAGGCACAGACTTAGAGACTGGATAAGAAATCAGGATCCAACATTCTGCTGTTTACAAGAAACACACCTCAACCACAAAGACAAACACCTACTCAGAATAAAGGGTTGGGAAAAGGTTTTCCAAGCAAATGCACCTAAAAAACAAGCGGGTGTGGCCATTCTAATATCTAACAAAATAAACTTCAAACTAAAATCAATCAGAAGAGATGGAGATGGACATTTCATACTCATAACAGGAACAATTCATCAGGAAGAAGTCTCAATCCTGACTATCTATGCTCCTAATATAAAGCCACCCACTTATGTAAAAGAAACACTTCTAGAACTCAAGGCAGTCATCAAATCACACACACACTAATAGTAGGAGACTTCAACACACCTCTCTCACCAATGGACAGGTCAATCAGACAGAAACCTAACAGAGAAATAAGAGAATTATTGGAGGTATTGAATCAAATGGACTTAACAGACATCTATAGAACATTCCACCCAAATAGAAAAGAATATGCCTTCTTCTCTGCAGCTCATGGAACCTTCTCGAAAATTGACCACATACTTGGTAACAAAGCAAACTTCCACAGATACAAAAAATATTAGTAACCACCTGTGTCTTGTCAGACCACCTTGGATTAAAGGTAGAATTCAACAACAATGCTACCCCCACGAAGCCAACAAACTCATGGAAGTTGAACAGTCAACTACTAAATCACCCCTGGATCAAGGAAGAAATAAAGAAAGAAATTAAAGTCTTCCTTGAATTTAATGAAAATAAAGACACAACATACTCAAACCTATGGGACACTATGAAAGCAGTGCTTAGATGAAGTTCATAGCACTAAGTGCCCAATTAAAGAAAACGGAGAAAGCACACATTGGAGACTTAACAGCACACTTGAAAGCTCTAGGAAAAAAAGAAGCTGATTCACCCAGGAGGAGTAGAAGACTGGAAATAATCAAACTGAGGACTGAAATCAACAAAATAGAAACACAGAAAACAATCCAAAGAATCAATGAAACAAAAAACTGGTTCTTGGAAAAAATCAACAAGGTTGACAAACCCCTAGCCAAACTAATCAAACGGCAGAGAGAGAACACGCAAATTAATAAGATCAGAAATGAAAAGGGGAGCATAACCACAGACACAGAGGAAATTCAGAGAATCATTAGATCTTACTACAAAAGCCTGCATGCCACAAAATTGGAAAATGTAAAAGAAACGGACATTTTTTTTAGATAAGTACCATATACCAAAGTTGAACCAAGACCAGGTGAATAATCTAAATAGACCTGTCAGTCGTGAAAAATTAGAAGCTGTTATCAAAAATCTCCTTACCAAAAAAAGCCCAGGGCCAGATGGTTTCAATGCAGAATTCTACCAGAACTTCCAGGAAGAGCTAATACCTACACTCCTTAATGTATTTCACAATATAGAAACAGAAGAGTCATTGTCAAACTCTTTTTATGAAGCTACAGTTACCCTGATACCAAAACCACACAAAGACACAACCAAGAAAGAGAATTACAGGCCAATCTCACTCATGAACATCGACGTAAAAATTCTCAATAAAATACTGGCAAACCGAATCCAAGAACACATTAGAAAAATCATCCATTATGATCAAGTGGGCTTCATCCCAGAGATGCAGGTCTGGTTCAACATACGCAAATCTATCAATGTAATCCATCATATAAATAAACTGAAAGAAAAAAACCATATGATCATTTCATTGGATGCTGAAAAAGCATTTTACAAAATTCAACACCCCTTTATGATAAAGGTGTTGGAGAGATTGGGGATACAACATACCTAAATATAATAAAAGCAATATACAGCAAGCCGACAGCTAACATCAAATTGAATGGAGAAAAACTCAAAGCCATTCCACTAAACTCAGGAACACGACAAGGCTGTCCACTCTCTCCATATCTCTTTAATATAGTGCTTGAAGTTCTAGCAATAGCAATAAGACAACATAAGGGGATCAAGGGGATTAGAATTGGAAAGGAAGAAGTTAAACTTTCGTTATTTGCAGATGATATGATAGTGTACATAAGCGACCCCAAAAACTCTACCAAAGAACTCCTACAGCTGATAAACACATTTAGTAATGTGGCAGGATACAAGATCAACTCCAAAAAATCAGTGGCCCTCCTATACACAAAGGATAAAGAAGCAGAGAGGGAAATCAGAGAAACATCACCTTTCATGATAGCCACAAATAGCATAAAATATCTTGGGGTTACTCTAACCAAGGAAGTGAAAGACCTATTTGACAAGAACTTTAAGTCTTTGAAGAAAGAAATTGAGGAGCATACCAGAAAATGGAAAGACCTCCCCTGCTCTTGGATTGGGAGAATCAACATAGTAAAAATGGCAATTCTACCAAAAGCAATCTATAGATTCAATGCAATCCCCATCAAAATCACATCAAACTTCTTCACAGACCTTGAGAGAACAATAATCAAGTTTATATGGCAAAACAAAAAACCCAGGATAGCCAAAACAATCTTTTACAATAAAAGAACTTCTGGAGGCATTACCATCCCTGACTTCAAACTCTATTATAGAGCTACAGTATTGAAAACAGCTTGGTATTGGCATAAGAACAGAGAAGTCGACCTATGGAATCGAATAGAAGACCCAGATATTAACCCACAAACTTATGAACACCTAATTTTCGACAAGGGAGCTAAAGGTATACAATGGAAGAAGGAAAGCATCTTTAACAAATGGTGCTGGCATAACTGGATGTCAACCTGTAGAAGAATGAAAGTAGATCCATATCTATCACCATGCACAAAACTCAAGTCCAAATGGATTAAAGACATCAACATTAATCTGTCCACTTTGAACCTGATAGAAGAGAAAGTGGGATGTAATCTACAAGATATAGGCACAGGAGATCACTTCCTAAGTAGAACCCCAGTAGCACAGACAATAAGAGAATCAATGAATAAATGGGACCTCCTGAAACTGAGAAGCTTCTGTAAAGCAAAGGACACTGTCAGTGAGACAAAAAGGCTACCTTCCGACTGGGAGAAGATCTTCACCAACCCCTCATCAGACAAAGGTCTGATCTCCAATATATACAAAAAAACTCAAGAAACTAGACACTAAAACTCTAATTAACCCAATTAAAAAATGGGGTACTGAACTGAACAGAGAATTCACAACAGATGAACTTCAAATGGCCAAAAGACACTTAAGGTCATGCTCAACCTCCTTAGCGATCAGGGAAATGCAAATCAACACAACTTTGAGATACCATCTTACACCTGTCAGAATAGCTAAACTCAAAAACACCAATGATAGCCTGTGCTGGAGAGGATGTGGAGTGAGGGGAACACTCATCCATTGTTGGTGGGAATGCAAACTTGTGCATCCACTGTGGAAATCAGTGTAGCGGTTTCTCAGGAAACTGGGAGTCAACCTCTCTCAGGACCCAGCAATTCCACTCTTGGGAATATACCCAAGAGATGCCCTATCATACTACGAAAGTATTTGTTCAACTATGTTCATAGCTGCACTATTTGTAACAGCCAGAACATGGAAACAACCTAGGTGTCCCTCAATAGAAGAATGGTTAAAGAAGGTGTGGAACATATATACATTAGAGTTTTACTCAGCGGTAAAAAACAATGATATCTTGAATTTTGCATGCAAATGGATGGAAATAGAAAATGCTTTACTGAGTGAGGTAACCCAGACCCAAAAAGAGGAATATGGTATGTACTCACTCATAAGTGGATTCTAACCATAGTTAAAGGTCTTTGAGCCTATAATCAGTGATCCTAGAGAAGCTAAATAAGAAGGTGAACCTGAGGAAAATCATATAGTTATCCTCCTGGATATTGGAAGTAGACAAGATTGCCAGGTAAACTTGGGTGCACGGGGGATGGGGGGTGGAAGTAAGGGGAGATGGTTAGGGAGAGGGGAGAGGGGGAGGATTGGGGATGGCTTGGGGGAATGGGATGGGGGGGAGGGAGGAAGGATGGTTATGGGAGCAGGGAAGTATATATCTCAACTAAGGGAGCCATTTTAGGGTTTGCAAGAGACTTGATTCTGGAGGGGTTCCCAGGCCCAAGGAGAGGTCCTCAGATTGTTCCCTGGGCAGCAGAAGAGAGGGTGCCTGAACTGGCCTTGGCCCATAACCATACTGATGAATATTTTGCATGTCACCATAGAACCTTCATCTGGAGATGGATGGAGATAGAGACAGAGACACATATTGGAACACTAGACTTAACTCCCTAGGTCCAAATGAGAAGCAGAGGGAGGGAGAACATGAAAAAGGAAGTCAGGACCGCGAGGGGTGCGTTCACCCACTGATACAAGGGGACTGATCGAATGAGAGCTCACCAAGGCCAGCTGGACTGGGACCGAACGAGCATGTGATCAAACCGGATTCTCTGAATGTGGCTGACATGGGGGCTGACTGAGAAGCCATTGACAATGGCACTGGGTCTTGTTTCATCTGCATGGACTGGCTTTTTGGGATCCTGGTCTGTTTGGATGCTCACCTTCCTGGACCTGGAGGGAGTGGGGAGGAACTTGAACTTCCCACAGGGCATGAAACCCTGACTGCTCTTAGGACTGGAGAGGGGGGAGGAGAGGGAGTGGGGGGAGCGGGCGGGTATTGGGAGGAGGGGAGGAAGTGGAAATTTTTATAAATAAATAAATAAGTAAATTTAAAAAAACGAATGCAGGAAAAAAATAGATGCACAATCGACAAGCTTAGGCATGATGGTCCACTGTAAGATGTCACAGCTGACGTCATGGCAGTTGTCTGACTTGGAAGATAGAGCTTTGCAAAACCACCTTAAGAAAAGAAAGCCGAGCAAGCGGTGGTGGCGCACACCTTTAATCCCAGCACTCAGGAGGCAGAGGCAGGCGGATCTCTGCGAGTTTGAGGCCAACCTGGTCTACAAGAGCTAGTTCCAGGAAGGCTCCAAAGCTACAGAGAAACCCTGTCTCAAAAAAAAAAAGGCAAAAACAAAACAAACAAGCAAAGAAAGAACCCAGACTGATAGATAGCAAGTTAACATTACTTGTGTACATACCATTAAGCTATGAGACTTGATAAGCCCCCGGGTAAACCTTCTAGAAAACACTAGACAGCTTTTGTATGGTACATAGAGCAGTCTACCATACCAGTGCTGTGGGTTTTAAATAAAATATAAAAGGCACTTACTCCTTTATAAAACTGAGCCTAGTAGTTCACGTGGAACAGTAAACTCAGTGTTGAGTCCAGTGACTGCCTGGCTCCAAAGCACCTGTTCTCCTCATAACTGGCATAGAATTGACCAGATGAGCCTTATTATTTACTGGAGCATGTATCTGAAGAGGAGGTTGACAAGCTTTCCTTTCCATCTTTAAATATGATAAGGTTATGGGTGAGGGGCAGTAAGCGATCAGCAACCAGGGAGCACCAGGCCAGTAGATGTATCTGTGTTCATCAATGTCTAACCTGAGATCCTGGCTAGACTTGGGGTGACCAATTGCTTGGAAGGCTGTAATAATGTCTGATATCCTTACATTTGGCTAACGCGAAGGCACTGCGAATATAGGTGGATCCAAACTCCTACAAGCGAACCATCCCTGGAGATGTCGCGGACAAGCTTGGGTTGTTTGTTGGCTCGCTTGCTTATTTGTCTACTTCTGTCCAGTGTTTGAGAAGGCAGCTGAGTGGTGACTTTGGAGGTTTCTTGGAATCAGTTTGTTCCATCTGCAATGAGATGAAAGCAAGGCGATAAAGAAATCTTGGTTCTGAGTTACGCTTTTCCCACCCTCATTCAGTCCCCCTGAACGGGCATGCCCGGTTTGTCATGAGGGAGCAGCTTACACAGTCTGCTCTGTCCCTGGGAGAGGCCCAAGGAAGTAGTGGGATTTCCACACCTCACGTAGGACTCAGTGCCCTCCAATCTCCAGGTTGCCTCCTTTAGTAAACCACATGAGCGCTAAGCCGACATTCAGTTTATGGGTTCTGTTCCTCTAGAGAACCCTGACTAACATACTAGGTTTCTATGCTTTTGCTCTGCTTACCACGAGTCGACTGTATCCTGTACAGCCAAGCCCACAACAGCCCCTTACTGGGACTTGACTTTCTACTCTCTTGAGACAGAGGGTTTTTTTTTGTTTTGTTTTGTTTTGTTTTGTTTTTCAGAATTTAGGCTTCTAAGATGACAGTGATTAAGATTTTATTCTTTCTGGGTATGATTTTAGATGTTAGAAACGGTGGGGATATTTAGGGATTTTAACATTGAAGACTATGAAGTTCAGGAGGGTTGGTTATTTTAGTGGTTGTGATGAGCTCTGGGGTTTCACTCTGTCTCGGTTTGCCTAAAAAACTCCCCATGGATATATTTTTCCCTAGGTATAAGATGTGGGGCAATATTATACAGGCCACATATTTCTGCATTGTATTGGCAGCCAGGTTCTCAAGCCACAATAGCAGCCGAGGTGCTAAAAGTACTTTCAGACAGGCTGTGTCCTGAGGTCAGGATGCGCTGATGTTGTTCTGCCCTTCTTTGTAGTTACGAGGACCACCTGAAAAAAAAGTGTTAACTCCAAGCTAGTGACAAAGCTGAGGATATAAAAGCTGTTTTGAGAATAAACACAGGTGATCTTCAGGATTTGAATGGACCCCAAGACTTTCTTCCAATATTGCGGTGTGGACTGTGTCTCAATTATTCCTGCGCCTCCACGCTGGTCCGGTGAGATAGTTTATGTTGGGGTTGGACCCCAACAATAAGAGACATGTTGTTGTATGACCACAGCGTAAAGCTGTTAGGGCAATTCTAACTTCTGCTAACGTCTCACAAGACATAATTTCTGTTGGCTAACATTTGCATGACAGAGCTCTCACCTTAGCTTAACCTTTCCCTGTCGAACTAGGTGGTATTTCAGTCAGTCATGCCTTGGCCTGAGTTATAGTTCTCAGTACCTAGAAAGGTGCCAGGCAGCTAATCAGCAAGGGCACTGAGATAGGTGGAGAATTAGATTAATCCATGGAATACGTGCCCAAAATAGCATCTGTATAGTCCTCCACTAGCGAGTCTACACAGTGGTCTGAGCAGGCGCCAAGAGTGTTCAGGGACAAATTGAGCACTGAGCGTCTGGTTCTTAAAAAAATGCTAATGTTGAAAATGTCACCTGGGAAGGTGTGAAAATTTCTAACAATGAGCTGTAATCGCCAACTACATGAAAATCATCCCTTTCAAACATTAGTGCTATTTAAAGATGGATGTGCCAAGTTCGTGCCTGAATGTTTGTCGCTGGAGACGATATTAACAATGTTGCTTGGGCTGTGAGGAACAACTTTGGCTTAGCGTGATTTCACTTTTAAATGTTGCTCCTTTGCACTCCACCTTTTCCTGTGATCGTACAAAAAGCAAGACAACTGTATTGCATTATTGGATGCATTAACAGAAGAACTTAACAAACAGAAGGTAAGATGTCATAGCAACACATCAGGTACCACAAGCAGGAAACAGTCCAATCTCACAACCAAAGTAAATGCCGCAGCTGTCAAATTGTATACATATTTGCTATATTTGCACAGGGGACTCTGACTATATAATTTACACTTTTTGGTATTAAAATAAGAAATAGTTCAGATTCAACACAAAATCAGGTGCTTTCTCTGCTATTAATATTCGTCAAATTTCTGAATGTGTAAGTCTTTAAGCAATGTCTTTGTAAATGCAGATAAGAAGAGGGCAATAACATTAAACTTCTTTACACGTCTTCAAACTTTCTTGAACATATCAAATGAGAAGTGAATAGAATTCATCAGCATTTGAAGCATTTAGCAAGTTGCAATGACCATCAGTACTTACAAGGAGGTTGATATCTTGGTTAAGCTTCACTAAAACAGAAGAAGAATTGACGTGTCTTTTCAAAAGCTTGAGTGATACCTGAGGTCTAGATTTTAGATTTGGTGACATATCTTTGCAGTGTCTTGACATGTGAGGTAGATCTTTTGCTGAATCTGTCATTTTCAGCATGAGAAAGAGTATTTTCTGTGTTAAAGTGAAATAAAATATAAAGAAATTTAAATTTGATTAAAAAATTTAAAAAGTCAAAATTTACCAAGACAATTTTCTTGATAAATTCTTTCTATGAAAAATGCTTATTGAAGACAAAAGAAAGGCAAAAGTCCCCATGAAAGTATTTTTATATAAAATGTCAAAAGATTTCAGTGCCAAGCAATCATAATTGTGAATATTCTCAATGTAAAGTTATTTTTATCTTATAACAATGGAGAGAATGTTTTCATATTAGAATATTAGGTCTGTAAGATAAAGATCAATCAATTAAAGCTATTGCAATTTTCAAACACATTTGGAATATTTAAGCAGGTAAATATGTAAATATTGTAAGCAATTATAGGAGATTCATAAAAATAATAGCTTAATAAGGAAAATAAGAAATATGTTAGAGATTATGCATGCTAAGAGACTGATCCAAATCTGTGCAGCCATAATGAGAACAATTATTCTGTTCCTATCTTCCCGTTGTCCGTATTGATTGAGCTCTTCACAGTAAAGATACAACTTAGACATAGCAAAGTCACCACTAAGACTTCAGTTTCTTGCATAAGTGTTTTCTTACGGCAGCATCAATTAGGTCTGTCTTTCTCCCTCCTCTCTCTCTCTTCCCTCCATTTCTCTCTCCTCCCATCCCCCCTCGCGCTATCTACGCACTCCTACTCAACTATGACTTCTCTTGGCCATATTCCCCGAACAACCTTCTCTTTACCATTTTTGAGAGCACTCTTTGTTTTTTTTTCCCCATTAAAATAACAGAGATTTTAACAGTTTGGTGCAGGCTGTCCCTTTTCATTTTACCAGACTTGACCTGGAAACTCTGACGAACTCTTGCTTTGTTCATATTTTGATGGCTTATGGGGTGTCTGTCTTTGGGTCTATATCACTGTATAGTGGAGAGAAACAAACCTCATATGACAGAAATAAATGAATTAAAATAAAATCAGAGATGGTGATACCTCTGTCAGTTCTTTCATTATTTAGGACTATTTTGTCTATGTTGCTTTTTTTTATGCTTCCAAATGAAATTTAAGATTATGTTTTCAAGTTTTACTAAGAATTGAATGGGAGTTTTCATGGGGATTGCACTGCATCTGTAGATTGTTTTTGGTAAGGTGGCCATTTTTATAATATTAATTCTACCAATTCGTGAATATGGAAGGTCTTCTCATCTTCAGGGGTCTTATTGACCTTCTTTCTTTAGGATCTTAAAGTTATTGGTTGGATGTTTTCCGAGTTTTGATGTGAGGATAATTCTGACTTCATAGAAAGAGGAAGTATTTCTTCCTTTCCTATTTTGGAGGATTATTTGAGGAGTATTAGCGTTAGTTATCCTTGGAAGGTTTGGCAGAAATCTGCACTTTTTCCATCTGGTCCTGGGCCTTTCCTTTTCTTTTCTTTTCTTTTCTTTTCTTTTCTTTTTTAACTTGAGAGATTTTAAATTACTGATTTTATCCCCTTAGTTGTTGTGGATCTGTTTAAATTATTTACTTCATCTTCATTTAATTTTGGTAAGTCATATATCTAGAAATTCATATATTTAAAAAAAAAGATTTTCCAGTTTGGTGGGATGAAGATTTGTAAAGTAAGTCTTTGTGAGTCTCTCATTTTCCCTAATGTCTGTTGTAATGTTTCCTTTTTCATCTTTAATTTTATTAAGTTGGGTCTTCATGCCTTCTTTCAGTTAAACAAACAATATAAAGAATCAGTAAACAAATAGTTGGTTCTTGGAAAAGACTGAGATACTTTTTAAAGATGGGAAAGAAAGAATGGAGAGACAGATCTACAGTACAGAGCACTGGCAGAGGGCCTGGGCCATTTACTAGAATCCAGTGGACCTGACACCCTCTACGGACATCTACAGGCACCAAGGTTGGACATGTTGCCCATGCATGCATATATGTATTTTAAAACATGTAAAATACTGTGTGAAGTTACAGCAAAACTGCAGAGAAACGGGAAAGTATGAATTGCATTTGCTGTCTGTGCTTGGCATACTTACGAGCGAGCAGGTGCTGGGATGAACGGAGCTGGGGTCGGACAAGTGCGGCAGAGTGAGGATGAATCAGAGCCTTTCGTGTGTAGAATTTTAAAAAAGATTTCATCTTCTCCGATTGAAACTTTAACTCACGTGAGTGCAAGTGCTCATAGGGGCTGCAGGTGCCTGATATCCTGGAGCGTGGGCCTACAGGTGGCTGTGAGCCAGCTAATGGGGGTGCTGGGAACTGAACTCAGGTTCTCTGGAAGAGCATCAGGTGCCCTTGCTTAGCCATCTCCCTAGCCCCTTAAATGTATTTTAAGTGTGTGTCTGTGTGTCTGTGTGTGTGCACACACACGCGTGTGTGAAGGGTATGTTCATGTGAACACAGTTTTTTTGAAGAGCCCAGAAGAGGACATTGGATGCTTTGGAACTGAAGTTTTTACACGATTTTTAGCCACCATATGTGTGCAAGGAATTGATCCCAGATCCTATGCAAGAGCAATAGGTGGTTTTGGCTCACAAGCCAGCTCTTCAGCCCTGTATCATTTATCACAAGGAGAATAAGAGAAAGAGAATGCATGGTGCAACTTAATCGGGTCTGTGAAGTGAAAAGCAAATCATTTCACTTCTTACATATTTATTCGAGGCAGTTGTTTATTCATCCTTTCCAATCTCTTTTCTACAATTTATGTCATGTGTTCCTTTGGCGTCAATATGAAATGTTTAATTTACATTGAATATATTTGGTAATTTCATATTCAACGCTGACTGCCCTCTACCTAGCTTCTTGTATTTATTTACTTAAGTAAATGACTGTGCATCTGTGTGTGTATTTTGTGTGAAGGCTAGAAATTGACAACCAGGTGTCTTTATTTCTTAAGTGTTGTGCACCTTATTTTTCGAGGCAGAGTCTCTTACTGACCCAGGAGCTCACCAAATTGGTTAGCATGTCTGGTCAACTAGGAATCCTCCTGCCTTTGTCTGCCCAGAGCTGGGATTATTGCAGTGTGCTGCCGCACCTGGCTCTTTTACATGTAGCCTAGGGATCAAGCTCGGGTCTTCACGTTTGCATAGCAAGCGCTTTGCTGGCTGACCTAACTCTTACTTTCAGTGGCAGATGCAAGTAGACCCCATAACACAATTATAGGCGGAGTTTTTTGCCAGTACCGCTAGCTCCCAAATAATCCACAGAGACTTATTATTTATAAATGCTTGGTCGATAGCCTAGACTTGTTTTTAACTAGCTGTTATAACTTAAATGAACTCATTTCTATTAGTCTATGTTCTGCCCCGAGGCTCCTTTACCTCATGCATGTGTTTTCATGTTGCTTCTTCCAAGTCTGGCTGGTGACTCCTGAGAATTCGCCTCCTTCTTCCCAGCATTCTCGTAGTCTGGTTCTCCCGCCTAACCTTATCCTGCCTACAGGCCAGTCAGCTTCTTTATTAAATCAATCACAGTGATATATATATATATATATATATATATATATATATATATATATATCACACACACAGTGTGTATATATATATATATATATACACACACACAGTGTAAAGGAGTAAGCCCCACACCATAATCACTATTCACTAGCTGTTCATTGAGGAACAAAGGAGGTAGAGACAATTGCTGTAGTAACTAAGTACCTCCTGAAGCAAGGGGACGAATTCTCCAGCCCAGCATTGTTGAGATTAGTGTTTATCTGCCCTGCCTGTCAATACAGTGGCCGATTATATGTTTCCACATCAAAACATCCTATTAACAATGCGTTCTGCCAATCTTTCAGGAGGAACATTGTTACTTGGATGCTGTGCTGAACTCATTTTATTCCCCCTCCAAGGTTGATGTATGCAGTTGTCTTTCCGTTAATACTGTGCTGAAAGTATCTTATCATGCTTTAACTCTCAACTGTCTTTGAATGCTTTGCAGCTCTGAAATCTTGTTATTTTGTGATTTGGAGCATCCACTGAACTAGGGACCATCTATTAGCTATTGACTTGCCTCCTAAAAGTGACTGATAATCTTTAAAGATTAATAGCTTGGGATTCCTTAAACACAACAGTTCTATAAAGAAACCAAAGGTTTTGTATCTCAAACAAATGGCTCTATTAACTAGACATCATGCTCTGCCTTGATGAGCATGAAACAAAGCATTTCACATTGTCCTAACATCTGGATTTCATTTATTAATAAAGCAGAATACAACAGATGGGGGGCAGGGATGAAGTGAAATCATTTTTATGACCGCTATCTGGTCTTGCATTCAGACTGAAATTGACTTCTCTGTTTAAGTCCGTCTCTGCCATGTTTGACTTTTAAGAAAAGTGTGTGTTTCATTAGGAACAAGTTACAGTGACATCATCAATGACGTCATCTACTTTTTCCTTCCCTGTGATAACGAATGAAACAAATCAAAACAAAAACAAAAGCAAACTCACTTAACGGAAAATGTTGGAATAAGAGGAAATGTAATCTTGGTTGAAATTCCTCTGCAGTGGCTGATGGATTTAAAAATTTAAATTACATGCATTTGTTAAAATATTGGATTTCTCCAGAAATAGAATATACACGGTCTATATGCTGAAACTTTTCAAGTTGTTCATCTAAATTTATTGATCTTAGATCTTTAGAAATGTATTCGTAAATTGGATCTCAGACCAATGTATTTGAAACATTTCACATCTGACTAACATTTTTCCTGTGATGATAACATTATGCATACTTCATTGTTTATCAACTTGTGCAAAGTTTTACACATATTAATGTATGGCTTTTCAAGAAAATGTTTCCATCTCTCCCCTCCTTTCCTTCCTCTCTGGCTTTTGAAAGAGAGGCACTGTATAGAGCCCAGGCTGGGTTTTAGACTTGCAATCCTGTTGCCTCTGTCTCCTGAGTGTGGGGATTACAGGCATGTGTCAACAGTAAATGTGGACAACACATTATAAAAAATTCTACAGCTCATCAGACAAATGCACACAGATGATCTTTTCAAATGTTACTCCAATGTTTGGAAATCCAAATCTACCTTTTAGTTTGGTTTAAAATGGCAGGGTTGCCGGGCGGTGCCACATGCCTGTAACCCCAGCACCCAGGAGGCAGAGGCAGGTGGATCTCTGTAAGTACGAGGTTAACCTGGTCTACAGACTGACTTCTAGGACAGTCATGGTTACATAAAGAAACCCTGTCTCAAAAAACCAAAAATGAAACCAAATCAAAATAAACAACAACAACAAAAAAAACCCAGAGGCTTTTTTTTAAAAAAAGATATTTAAATGTTTGCAGAGAAGGATATTTTCATATTAGCTGGCCCTGCCCCCAGTAACCCTAGCCATGACTAGTACAATCACACAAAACCATTGCAACAGGAAGTCTTGCTACAAAATGACAAGCGCTTTAGAAGTTACACTTTGAATCACAGATACTTTTTGTCTCGGGCTCAGAGCTCTTAAATGCTCCTGTAGTTACCCAAGTTAGAAAGAAAGATGAAAAGAACATTATCCTTTCCAACAGTTAAAGCTAGACCTAGCCAAATGCTGGAAAACAAAATACAGGAAAATCCCCTGAATGTGTTGCCAGGGAAATGGCCTAACTGACCTCTGTGTAACTTTTTGCGCTGCCGATGTAGCCCGATGTAGTCTGGCTTCCTTTCTCAGTGGCTCCACTGTGACTTCAGGGGACATACTTGGGCTGGCTGTTTTCCTCTTCTTAAACCGTCTCCCTGGAGGTGTTTAGCAATGACACTCAAGTAAAGAGGCTTGTTTCTTAAAAGCCTTCCAGGGCCGGAAAGAGAAAACTATCAAAAAGATTAAAAAGTATTTTTTTTCTTTAGTTGCTGGCCAGTAAAAACTGATCTCTAAAAGTAAAGCCAACACTGTTCCAATTGGTTAATGTGTATCTGCTTTTATTGTGTTTCTGCTTGGCACTTCATGTTGAATTTACTGTCACACTCTACTGATGAAGACTCTCAAAGCCTGGGCCGAACACTCCTGGCTGTCCTGAGACTACCAGGAAATCTTATCTGTGTGAAAGGCGGCAAAGAGAATCTCCCATGTCCAGATCTGATTTAGCAGCGGAACATGAAAACTTAAGACTCTTACAAACCCTTCAGGACTGGAAAGAGACAATTGACAAAGAGATAAGAATTATGTTTCTCTTTAGTTCCTGGCCAGAAAAAATTGAAGCCTAAAATTAAAGCCAACATTGGTCTAACATAATAAGAAGGCAGTTGATTTAGTGGCAAGTATTTGAAAGTTCCCTGCATTTTCCCAAGGCAGGAGCTCAAAGCTGAGCTGTTTTCATCAGACATATTTCATAGTTCCCTCCTGGAGTTTGGTGGCATTTTCGGCTTTTTCGTGGTCCCTGAGCAGCGCCTGCCACAGTGAACGGGATACTCTGTGATACAGTTTTCATCTGACACATTCTAAAACAAACTCTGTCTTAACTGTGGCTCTTTCTGTAAGGAAATTAAGGTCTGTGGGTGGTATGTCACAGTTGTTCTTCATGGCGGTGGTTTATTTCTCTGTGGTAGAGGCCCAAACATTAAACAAAAGTATACAAATTATAAATTTAGGGATGGGAAGGAATGTTTACAAGGAGAAAAACACCAAAGGGGCAAGTTGGAAAAAAGATGATAAATGTTGCAAATGTACACCATGATACAAAAATATACAAAATCCAGGCAAAGGAAAGGTTACACAGTTTCCATTTGGTATACTTTCCCCCTCCGTGACCCTTGCTGGATGGCATAATCTTTTTATATGATTATAATTTCGTTATTGCTTAAGCGTCTTGATCTGGTTCATTTTAACCAGTTTAACCATTTTAATTATTCAGTTAAAGAATCAAAAGGCAAAACTCTGAGGAAAAATTCTGAGGCCCAACAGGTAATGGCAGGGAGACTCTCAAACACAGCAGACAGATAGAATCGGCCAATGAAGAAAGGCAGATTCAGTGTGTGAGGAGAGCTCTTTTCACGGCCTGTGGATGGCTGCCTCCTTCAGACATGTTCACAAAGAACAGATAAACACAGCAGGTACATACAGAGAAAGACCTTCTAGAAAGTAGAGGCGGAGACTAGGGGACCCTAAAATCCAGTCTCTCCTCTAGGACTGGGATTTTTAAGGATTTTTGAGGGGTGTCTCCCTAATTTACATTATGCTTTGAACAAGGTTTGAACAAGGACAGGGTGACTGAAAGGTCCACAACTTTGATATTAACATGTTCTGATCCTGCCTTGAACTTGCCAGGCCAGTCTGTTATCTGCAGGGGTGTGGTGGGATGGGGGAAGGGTGGGACTTTATTTTAAAGTTTAAGCTTCCAGGCTTCTGTCTCAGGTCAGGAGGGTGAGGAAGAAGTCAGCCATTTTGGAAAATTACCATCTTTGTTTTATGGCTTCTTTCTCTGTCTGCCTATCAGAGCTTTCGTCTAACTCCTAATCCCTTAGTTTTGTAACAAGTTTCATTAACTTTAAGCAAGATTAATCAGGATCAGTTATTCATCACTGATAATCACATGCACACAAAATGTGAATTATCCTAACAGTCTTGGAGGCTTGTGCCCATAAAATCATGAGTACTTTGCATTTGACAAATCCTCATTTAAAAATAAGTCTTTCCATGATAGTTTCTATTTGGAAATCGGAGGAATTTTCCGCGGACCAGTTTCTGTTACTTCACATATCAATCTCCGTGTCTCCCTTCCATTGCCCAGGTGCTTAGTGTCAAACGGGAGGATGCACACTTACCTCTGCCTTTGCCCGTAGTATTTCCACATCAGGTGAGTTGGCACAGGGCATGGGAAGATTGTGCCTGGAAGCCACCATTCCTTCTCTGGACAGTTGACAATAACTTTACATATATGCGATTGCCAAGCCAAACAGAGAGTAAAGAAATCCCCAGCGTCTTCCTCTTAGTTAAATTCCAATGACATTCCTGCCACTTCAGTACCACACTAGAGGAGAAATTAGAGTTAGTGACACCCAAATCCATTTAAGTGTTTTTACCAATTTCACAAGGGCATACAAATATGCAAACAGACTGGTCTTTCTTCCTAGGCCTCAGGGGTGTTCTGGACATAAGGTCTGTGGGGCTTCACCTTCGTCAGCTTCCTGTTGTGTTGTTCTCTGGTGGAAGGTTTGAACTAGAGTGCCTCAGCTGCACCAGGCTCCACTTAGTCACGTATAGACCCTGCCTCCTTCCACTCCTACTGCTTCCCAAATGATTGTCTCCTTGTCGTTCATCTCAGCCCACGGAGATGTTCTTGTTATCCGATGTTCTTGTGTCTTGTGCCTATCATTCCCGCCACATAACCCTGCTTTACCCTGCTTCAGTTCCTTGTGAGCTCTCACTTCTCCCAAAATGATTTCACTTAGTTTTCAGATTTCTCCAGAAAGATTTCTCCCTAAGAGAGTGGGAAACTTTTCTCTGTGCCTCACTGAAATATTATCTAAAACGCATCTGATAGTCATTCCGTCAAATAACCCTTTGAACAAGTGGACAAACTATGAATATAGATATCTTATATCTTTTTTACTACCTCAACAATTTTACTTCAGTACTTAAATCTCCAACTCTAGTCCCCCTCCCCACTGGGTGGGTGAGGAGATAATTCAACTACAGGTGAAGCCCCGATGTTATGGAGTGAACACTTGTGCCCCCTTCAAATGCATATGCGGTGATGGTACTTAGTGGTAGGGACTCGGAAAGACAATTAGATCCTGGGGATGGAGGCCTCATCAATGAGATTAGAGCCCTTGTAGAAGATAGTCACAATGGAGGTGAACTTCAGTTCCCCATGTAAAAATGTATGGAGGAGTTGTACTCCTCCAAGCCACAAAGAGAGTTTTTATCATACACGAAATCTCAGATTTCCAAGCTTCAAGAACTTTGGGAAATAAATGTCTGAGTTAAAATCAACCTATCTATTTTATTCTTCTATAGCACTCCAAACAGATGAAGACACCAGGATTTGCAAAGCTCTCAGGGGTTCTACAGAGTTTAGGTGGCTTATCCCTTGCTCTCTCTGAAGTCACTGACGTAGCCATGGCATTGGTTAGTGGTATTTATCTATCTTCGGCTTTCATGACATTCGTGTGTCAGGGGATGGAGTCCAGTATCTTCCTGTGACCCAGCAGCTATTTCTCTCTGGGGCCTGTCCTTTCTCTCCATGCCACCAGCAGAGTGGACACTGCTTGCTGAGAGGCCCACAGACCACTGTTAGGGCCAGTCCTTTATCACTCATCTCAGTGACACTCTCCTCTCTCTCCCCCTTGTCTGGAATACTTTACACACTTATTTCATGGAGGTTTAGGCTTTCCAAAACCAACACAATGATTGCCATTTTCTGTTCCATCTCAACAAATGGTCCTGAGGCAGGGAAACATCAAGACTCTGACCACTTGCTTAGAATAGCAAGAAATGGAAAATCTGGATAACAAACACAATTGTCACAGTCTGAAAATGTTTTATATATTTTCATGTATTGAAAAGACATGAACTTCCATCTAAGATATCTGTGTGTATAAAAATGCTTGACAGGGATGACAGAAGCGGGGAAGGACTTCCGTTGGCTGAGGGTTTGTGCATATAGGCCATCACCGCGGCTGGAGAGGAGAGTATGGATTGGGCTCCTCCCACATGACTTAGATGTGAAGCAGAAAGCCTTGGGCAGAGCCAGAAAAGAATGGGCTCTTAAAGGCCACCCTTGGTGATCCAACTTTGCTAGGTTAGGCCACAGTCACCAAGATTCCACAACCCCTAAAAGTGGTGCCACCAGCTGGGGACCAAGTGTTCAAACACAAGACATACAAACCATGACACCTCCAGAATAGTGCAATGATCTTGCTGTGTTTAAGTCCAGCATTCCGTGGTCTCTGCCTGGGGTTGGCAGCCCCGGCACTCACACATGCGCTAATGCTCAGAGACTGAGAAAGGCCAGAGTTCTGAGCTCTCTGCGGAAGCAGTTGTTGCTGGTGAGCATGCCCCATGCTCTGGGACCCTCATGATAGCGGTTCCTCCGCATACCGCTGTCAGTCTCAGAAGAGAGGTCTATGCGTGAGTGAAAACGCCTCAGGGAAGGCCCGAGGGCCCTGTCTCTCACTGTTCTTCTGTCCCCCCACTGGAAGCTGTAGAGCTCAGTCTGCACCTGCTCCGATGGCATTGCCATAGCATGCCTTCCAAGAGAAGACATAAATACTCAAGGCCCACCAGGCCCTGGTAGGTCAGCAGGGGATGGTGAATCAGTGACCCTCTGACAGAAATATAATGGCACATGTTTGCGGTGACCGCACAAACGGTTAGCCATTGTGTTGTTTATCAAAACAGTGTGTGTTGTGAAGCTCTTGGCAGCTGATGACTGCCGGGAGAGGAAGTCAGTTTTCGTCAGGGGATGCTCACCGAGACCTATATTCCAGTAGATTGTCCTTCACCTACACACACACACACACACACACACACACACACACACACACGCACACTGGCAGCACAAGAGGACTCAGTTTAACAGATGACCATATCAGCGGTGGTGGGAATAGGGAAAGAATTGGAAGGGAAGGAGAATAGGAGATAGACTTGACTTAAGTACTTTATATGCATGCATAAAATAAACAGCAGACGACGTTTAAAATATCTGGAACCTTGCAACAGAAAAAAAAGTTATTAGAAGATAGTTCCTAGTAGAACTAGCCCCTCTTCTTCTCCCCCTCCTTCCTCTTCTAAACATATGTTAATTCAGAAAAATACAGTTTCAAGGAAAGATTTTCAAAAACGCTCGTGATTTATTTCCGCCCTTTAAAGGGTTGCCTTCTGCAGGCAGCAGTAGAACAGCACGGAAACTCGCTTTACCTCATCCTTTTTATTCATCAGCGTGGTAGATATAGAAGTATTCTTTGAGAGAGAGAAAGAGAGAGTCTAACTCTCTAGTAATTGATTCCTGAGAACTTATCTTTAGTCAGTTATTCATGGAAGTTAAAACTCCCCCAAGCTGGCTTCTATTTATAACACTGTTAAATCTCTGGTGCTGAATCTGTTACAGCGAGAACAAAGTCGTTCTCCCCGCTCTACACTCATCCCCTCTTGTCCCAAACAGGGATTTTTCCTTTAGTGTGAAGCCCTGTCCTTTTTGCCTACAGTGGGCTGAGCGAAGGGTGTGACGCAAGAGAGGGCGGTTCAGGTGCTGGGAGGGCGGTGGGGAGGCTCAGCCGCCGCGCACTTTCCCTGCCGCCAGCAGCGGGGCAGCCCTGCGTCCTGCACCCTCTGCACCAGCTGGAGCTTAAGGCGCATCCTCCACGGCACCCCGGCCTCGCCTGTCTTTCCCAAGCTCTTGATGCTGCCCGGCTGAAGGGAGAAAATGGGCACTGGAGATTTTATCTGCATTTCCATGACTGGAGGGGCGCCCTGGGGGTTCAGGCTGCAAGGAGGCAAGGAGCAGAAGCAGCCCTTGCAAGTCGCAAAGGTAGGACCGAGAGAGGTGTTCTGAGCTGTTAGAAGCTGGGAAGGAGGGGGATGAAAGCAACCTGTTGGTGGTCTTTCTGGTCATTGGCTTGCTTTCTGCGCTGTTGATGAATTTTATCTATTTATTGATGTGGTTTTTTAAAGAGTGTTTTGTGGAGAAATGTACACCGTACGCCATGTAATTAGCTATCAATTTTGTTACACCCATCAGGTGAAGACAGGGGCTGGTGAATTGTCGTCTGTCAGTCAGCTGGCAGCCTTAGACTGCTTTGATGTGTTCTCCTTCACGTGGCTTTGCTTGACTCCCACCAGAGGAGAAAGGCCTTTGCTTCCCACGGACAATCACTGGGCTCTAATAAACAGTTGGCAGTGACATTTGGTGTGTACTAGGCATAAAAAAAAGGCAGTTTGGGGGCCAATAATCGTTAAGATATAAAGAATTGCCATGAGATCTGTATAAAAGAGTGGCCTTTTAAGGATTTAAAGAAATGCAAAAGCCCAAGTACTGTATTCCATTAACTAGACTCATCTGGCTAAGAGCTCGGGATAGACTCATAGATAGTTTATTATTTTTTTAAATTTTATTTTATTAAAATATAATCACATTATTTCTCGCCATTCCTTTTCCTTCTTCTACCTCCTCCCATGCCCCGACCCTCTTCCTTTTAATGGCTGTGTGTGTGTGTGTGTGTGTGTGTGTGTGTGTGTGTGTGTTTAGGCATAAACATATAAACAGAACCCGCTGAGTCTGTTCAGTGTATTCAGAGATATTTTACATATGCACTGATTACAGCTAACTTTCTGGTGCACCTAATAGCTATTTAAAATATTTTTGTCGCAGCAGTTCGATTTTTCAGCTTAACACAATACCCACGATCTAACAGAGAGCTCTAATTTCTAATTGGCATCCAGCTAAAATAAAGTTAAAAAAACAAGAAGGTAAAATCTTTTAATTGAATGCTAATACTGAGAGCTTTAGAATGCTATGACCTCTTTGACCGGCTCTGGAGGCGGAAGAGGTTACTTTCTTGTTGTATTTTTATATTTCAAATGAATCTAGACCCATATGGAACATGTGGCTCACTTTAGCCTTTGAAGCTATTCTTTCCCTCTGTCTTTTTACCTTTTTCAAATGTTCCCTGTGAAGCCAGAAGTTTCTTTGAAACTTTCTGCTTGCAGGCATGGAACAGAAAATCCTTTCTTCGGTGGTCGAGTTCTGCCACCTAGTGAGGAGTGCGGAAACAGAGCTCTGAGCACCGACCTGGAAGATGAAAGCAGTTTATATCTGGAAAGTTCCTCAGAGGTCCCCAGTTCTTCTGGTTCTTTTGGATAAGCAAAAAAGCCTCCAGAGGCTCCCTTCTGGTAGGGCAGAATGACAAAGGGCTGGAAGGCTGCTCCGTGGGGATTCTTCAGGAGTCAGGGACCAGCAGCAGAGGCGGCGATGTGACTGCCGGATTCAGCGTATCACACGACTTGGGAGACTAAGGCAGATTTATTCACTAGCAGTTGGTTGGCTGGCTCCGGTAGCTGAGATGTGGGTTCTAATTGCAGCTCTGACCTAACTTGTAGTTTGACCCGAGGTCATTGGGCCTGACTCAGGTGCCGTGAAAGGAGAGATGTTGACTGGGTAGGGAAGGAGAAAAATCGAGGAAGAAACTGAATCTATACACTTCATGAGTTCTAGCTTGCTGAAATATCCACTAATCCTAACAGTGTGTAATTTAGAGTCCCTCACCTGCTAGCTGAAGTGTGGGGAGAGAGGTGGCAGACAGCTGGAATTCTGCACAGGCTTTTCCACGGCCAAGCCTGGGAAACAGAGTGGATGGCGGGTTTCCTCTGACATCTCTTAGGGACTGTGGTAACTCTGTGTGACAAGTTTCTGGGGAAGGAGCTGTGGCTCATTTTCCACCAGTCTCCGAATTGCCAGGCTGTATGAAAGTCAAGCATACTGGTCATGCACTCTGTCCAAATCATCTTCCCTAAAATATCCAGGCGATATGTCGATGGCTTTTAAAAGATCGTTCTGAAAGCACCTAGGTGTTCACTTTAAGGAGCCAGTCTGTCAGAGGCAGATGCAGGTCAACGGAAGAGCACAGGGGAGGCACCGAGCTCCCTCCCCATCACTCCCTGACAGTACACCGCATAATTTCCTAGAGTATGTAGAGTTGATTTTAAAACGCTGTTATGAAAGCTCTGAATGTTTGCTTCATTTGTGTTTTCGTGGGCGCTCTGCCTCCTCCAGCCTGCCTCTTCCTCATACGTTAATGAGTTGCAAGAGGAACTAAACAAGGTGTAAGCTTCAGATAACTGTGACTATGACTTTCCATGTTTATCGTTGATCTAAATGTATTATATTTGGTTTTTTATATTATCATACCTGTTTAGCTTTAGAGTTTTTCAAGAGACTACAGAAACTCAGTGAGTGGAACCTCCAGTAAAGATTTTCAATGAGCTCAAGACAAAGTGAATGTCAGTTGCCTGTAGACTGTCTGTCTCAGTAAGACTCCTCCAAGCAGGAGAGAGTAAGCAAGGAAGTGGAAAGGCTAAGTGGAGGAGGATGGCCAGTAAGTTAAACGAAAAATATTCAAGTGAAACACTCGGGAGGTAGACTCTGGAGTAGCGGTGCAGTCTTCCACCTTCGCATGGCGAGTTCTAGTCTAGCCTCCTTCAACAAAATCCGTGCAAGTTACTAGTTTTAGAGTTTAAAAACTGTAGGTGTGTCTAAAAAATAGACAGTCTAATTAAAGCAGTGCCCCTTGGCTTATAATAAGATACTTAAATGTCTGGATTTTCTATACCCCTATGTAGAAATTCTAACAGGCTGAAATAGCATAATAAAATTTGGTTCAGTAATATTGAGATTAGAAATTTAGTTGCTTCTTAGCCCCCAGGAAATACCTTTCTAGTGACAATTTAGTTGTTTATGAGTTATGTACAAACATTTTTTTTAACATTTTCCTGTATACAAACCCAAAATTTTAAGGATTTATGAGAAGAATATTAGTGAAAGTCTTCATTGACATTCAAGCTCAATGCTATAACATTCCAGTTTTTCTTAAAAGTTCAAGTAACCAGGAATATTCTGCACGTCCATAATCAGTAATTCAAAACAGACCTTCCTTACACCCACTCACAGGCTAATCCTCGACAAAGCAGAGTCTTCGTTCATCACAGGAACAAGTTTATCTATACAGAAAGCCCCATTTTGTGTGTGTGTGTGTGTGTGAGTGTGTGTGTGTGTGTGTGTGTGCACTTGCGTGGGTGTTTGCATATTTCCTCACAAAGGGGATGTTGATGTTTTTGCTTTATGAGCCTCTCTCTTTGGGGACATGTGCCTACATGGCCGTGATGGTTTCTTGGCAAACGACTTAAAGGAAGAGAAATCTTCCTCTAAGGACTTGGAGAGAAAGTTTTATTGCAGACAAACCTTACAATTGATAAGTAACTCACATTTTGAAAGTAATGAGAAAAATAAATGGTCAGACTAAACGTAAGTTAAGGTGACCACCATAAAAGTTTCTTTAAAAAAAAAATTAATCCCATAACCTGAGTTAGTGAGTTTGCCCTGGTATCAATATTTCTTAACATTCCAAGGGGAATTCAGATATGTGAGCAAACCCACAAGGCATGCTGATGAGAGCTGAGGCCAGCCATGCCCCCTAAGAGCTGACTAGGGCCTGGGATGTCCTGTGAACATGTCCCTGTTTATTCTTTCTCAGTTTAAGAGGTAGAGCAGGGAAGGCTAAGAGCTGTGTGAGGCTTTGGCATTGCGAACAGGTCATGATTAGCAAAGGGGGTTTCTTTCCCCTTCTGATGTCAAGATAAGGGGGCTATTGGATCAGGAAGAGGTGTTGGGAAGCCCAAAGTGACCATGCTAAACAGACTGCCTGCAAGTTGGGACAGTGGACATGTTTGTTCCTATGTGCTCATTTGGTCGGTGGGTATGGGAGTTGAATGGGAACGGCCCCTATAGGTTCATATATTTGAATGCTTATTCACTAGATAGTAGAACTGTTTAGAAGGATTAGGAAGTGTGGCCTTGTTGGAGGAAGTGTGTGACTGGGGTGGGCTTCGAGGTCTCTTGCCCTGCCTGCTGCCTGTGGACCAGGATGTAAAGTTCTAGTCTACTTCTCCAGCACCAGGCCTTCCTGCCTGCTGTCATGCTCCCCACCATGATGATCATGGGCTAAAACTCTGAAATCATAAGCCAGTCCCCAAATAAATGCTTCCCTTTCTCAAAGTCATTTTGGGCATGGTGTCTCTACACAGCAGTAGGGCACAGTGTAAACCAGAGAAATAGAGCCGGGGACAGAGAGAAGACGAAGGAGGAGGAAAGACAAGGAAATTTTTCTATTAAAGCACCCTCAGTTATTGTTTTATTAAAATACCTAATAAATACTCAGTGTTATTAAATCTTGAATTCTAGAATTAATCTTGAATTCTAGAATCTGACATTAAGAAAATCCCCTCTATACCAGCTGAAAGTAAGACTCTTCCTAAAAGTAAAAATCCATCCTAGGTCTTGGGCATGCTGTCGTCATTGCTGTGAATTCATACGGGAAGCTGTCCTGTTGTGTCCAGAAAACACTGTTAGAGTAGCCTAGGGGATACAGGGGGGCTAACTAACACTAAAGACATCGCAGAAAAGTCTCACATGGAAACCCCTTGCTGCAAAAGCTTCCTAACGTATGTACATACACATACATGAAGAGCGCAATGAAGCAAGGGTGCTCCTATGAGACACCACAGGATAACAATCAAAAGCCCAGAGCTCTAAATGGGGTGTCCCCATCAAATCCTCCCTCAGAGCTCAAAAATCTCCATGGAAGAGGAGGCAGGAAGAGTGTAAGGGCCAGGCAGGACGGGGAGAGCAGGAGAGCAAGGCCCTCGGACTAAACTAAACGAGGTTCATTTGAGCTCACAGAGACTGAAGCAGCAAGCAGGGGTTTATACAAGGCTGCACCCGGTCCTCAGTGTAATGGTACAACTTCAGGTTAGTGTTTTTATGGGGCTCCTGAGTGCTCAACAAGTGGGGCCCTGATTCTTGTGACTTCTCCTGGGGCTCTTTTCCTTCTGTTGGTTTTCCTTGTCCAACTTTTGCATGATGGTTTTTGTTTTGTCTTATTATATTTTATTTTGTTGTGTTCTGTCATTATCTCTTAGAATCCTGTTCTTTTTTTTTTAATGAGAGACAGAAAGGGAGTTGGATCCAAATGGACGGGGAGTTGGGAGGATCTGGGGGGAGTAGTAAAGGGAGGGGCAATTGTAATAAAGATATATTGTATGTGAAAAGAATCTAATTTTTAGTAAAAGAGGGAGAATAAAATTAAAATTTTAAACATGCCCAGTGCCAGGAATGAATTGCCTTCTTTGGAACTGTTGGTAAGTGAAGTCCTATAACCCTCCAGACATCACAGACTCCTATAGACCTCCAGACATCACAGATTCCTATAGCCCTCCAGACATCACAGACTCCTATAGATCTCCAGACACCACAGACTCCTATAGATCTCCAGACATCACAGACTCCTATAGACCTCCAGACATCACAGACTCCTATAGACCTCCAGACATCACAGACTCCTATAGACCTCCAGACATCACAGACTCCTATAGATCTCCAGACATCACAGACTCCTATAGACCTCCAGACATCACAGACTCCTATAGATCTCCAGACATCACAGACTCCTATAGACCTCCAGACACCACAGACTCCTATAGATCTCCAGACATCACAGACTCCTATAGATCTCCAGACATCACAGACTCCTATAGCCCTCCAGACATCACAGATTCCTATAGCCCTCCAGACATCACAGACTCCTATAGATCTCCAGACATCACAGACTCCTATAGCCCTCCAGACATCACAGATTCCTATAGCCCTCCAGACATCACAGACGCCTATAGATCTCCAGACATCACAGACTCCTATAACCCTCCAGACACCACAGACTCCTATAGATCTCCAGACATCACAGACTCCTATAGATCCCCAGACATCACAGACTCCTATAACCCTCCAGACACCACAGACTCCTATAGATCCCCAGACATCACAGACTCCTATAGCCCTCCAGACATCACAGACTCCTATAGACCTCCAGACATCACAGAATCCTATAGATCCCCAGACATCACAGACTCCTATAACCCTCCAGACACCACAGACTCCTATAGATCTCCAGACATCACAGACTCCTATAGACCTCCAGACACCACAGACTCCTATAGACCTCCGACATCACAGACTCTCGCCAGTGCTCTTTCTTACCCTGTTGAACTCGATAATAAGAAGACACCACACCTCATCTCACAGAGATCCGCCTGCCTCTGCCTCACGAGTGCTGGGGTTCAAGGCAAGAGCCACCACCACTGCCCAGCTCACTTGTCTTTTTGTGTAGGAATTTATTACCGTAAATTTCTTTATTGTAAAAAAACAAAACAAAACACTTTAACTGTGTTCTACAAATTATTATATGCTTTGTTTATGTTTTGTTTTAAAGATTTAAATTCTTTTCTTTCTAACGTCTTCACTGTTCACTGTTCACATTCATGTTTTGTATTTCTATTTATTTGTGTATTTATATTGTGTATTTATTGGGTCTGGTTTTCTTGTTATTTCCTATTTTATGTTACTGTAATCAGGAGAAGATATGTGATATGATTTTAGTCTTCTTATTTGTTTCTATTTATTTTCTGGTTTAATGTTGTGTTCTATCTCAGGTAACATTCCACAGGCAGTTGTGAGAAATGTGTAAACTATATATTTTCACACACACACACACACACACACACACGAACACACACGAACACACACATTACATACATTACATTCTTTCCTGAGCTCACACCTGGATGCAGTTGCCTTCTCTGTCTCCTTCTCAGGTTTCGCTAAGGACTGTTTTATCTGATGTCAGTGCACTCCTCTTGCTCATTTGGTTTCTAGTTGTGCAGGGTATCTTTCCTCGGCTCTCACTTTCTCGTGAAATGATTGTCTTCTAAGGGGCTATGTCTTGAATTTTTGAAAACTCTTCATTCCCACCAGGCCCAAGAGAATTTAATCTGCTTTTATTCAAAGCAGTTATTGGGAAGTTAGAACTTATTGCTGCATTATTTTTATTTGACTGTCTGGATGTTTCCTTCCTTCTTTTGTTCCTTCCTTCCTTCCTTCCTTTCTTCTTTCCTTCCTTCCTTCCTTCTTTCCTTCCTTCCTTCCTTCCTTCTTTCCTTCCTTCCTTCCTTCCTTCCTTCCTTCCTTCCTTCCTTCCTTCCTTCCTTCCTTCCTTTCTCTTAATGTCTTTCTTTGTGGTTAAATAATATGTTTTGATTCTTTCTTATTTTTATTTAATATAGCTACCATAGGGTTCTTTGTTTGTTTGTTTGTTTGTTTGAGATAGGGTTTCCTCGTATAATCCTGCCTATTCTGGATCTTGCTGTGTAGACCAGGCTGGCCTAGAACTCTGAGATCTGCCTGCTTCTGTTTCCTGAGTGCTGGGACTAAGATGCATGCCACTAAGTCTGGTTTACCATATGTTTTTAACTTGTCATCACAAGACTTGCAAAGAACACCCAATCTATATTCATAAAAGATTATGTTAATCTGATAAGAAGCTGTATTGCAAGAAAACAAATTGAAGAAAAAAGTTTACCCTTTAATTCTACTTTCTCCAATTTTGAGTTTTTGTTGAATATCACAAATTACATTCTTTATCACAATCCATTAAAATGTTGTGGGCATTGTTTCAATTTTTTAAGATTTGTTTTATTTTTAACATAATTGTGTGTGTGTGTGTGTGTGTGTGTGTGTGTGTGTGTGTGTGTGCGCAAGTGCCCATGAAGACCAGAAGAGGGTGCTGGATCCCCTGGAGCTAGAGTCCCAGGAGGTTGGGCACCACCTGATGTGAGTGCTGAGAACAGAGCCTCTGGCCCTCTGGAAGAGCAGTGGCTACTCTTAACCACAGAACTATCCCTCCAGTCCCTAAGTAGTTTGTCAGTTAACCTTTAAACTATAAATAGTTTATTTTAGTTTGTGAATCACCATCGGTTCACTAGAGTGTTCAGAACTGGGCTGTGTACCTTCAGTGATCAGTAAATCTAGACTTCCAGCCATTTTTATGTTACTCATTGGCACTGATTTTTCTTTTAGCTCAGAAAACACTGGAGCATTTCTTTTTGATGTTTCTCCTTTTTCAGTTTTATTTTACTGTATGCATGATATTAGGCTCCTTGCTATTTTTCCCAAACTACATTAAATATCTCACACTTCTCTGTTTACGTGCACGGATTGTTTTTACTTTGAAGGTGAAAATAGATTTTCTTTCATGTAATATATTCTGATTATGGTTCCCCTCTCTCAACTACTCCCAGGTCCCCCCTGCTTCCCCATCCACCCAAATTCATATTCTTTTTTTCACTCTCTCTCTCTCATTAGAAAACACACAAGCATCAATTAAAAATAGTGATAATATAAGATAAAATAAAAACAAACAAACCTGAATAGGGCAAAATAAACAGATAAAAACATGCAAACAAAAAGAACCACAAGAAACATATGCAAACACTGAGACACATACATTCACACATGCAGAAAACATATAATAAAAACAAAATTGAAAACCATAGTATATAAGGAAAAGATTTGTAAAGAAAAAGAAATCCCTGACAAAACATTGCAAAACAAAAAAACCCTCCAAAAATCCCACTGAGATCCTTCCATGTTGGCCATTTACTGAGCTTGGGACTTGCCCTTAAGGGCGGCATGTATATACAGTGAGACTCTGGTGGAGAAAACTAACCTTTCCCTTGTGGACAGTTACCAATCAGAGATGGCTAGATTAGGGATGGGAGCGTGTGTGCTTCAGTCTCTGTTATATACTTCTGTCCATCCTGTTGTGTCCAGAAGACCTTATTTTCTTGGTGTCTTTCATCCCCACTGGATCTAATAATCTTGCTGCCTTCTCTTCCTCAGAGTTCCCTGGCCCTGGGGGGAAGGGATTTGATGGAGACATCTCATTTAGGACTGGGTGTTTCAAAGGCTCTCATTCTTTCATTTCGGTCGTGGGTCTTTGTATTTGTTACCATATACCGCAGGAGTAAACTTCTCTGATGATGGATGGTCAAGACACTTATCTGTGGGTACAAAACAATGTTGTTAGGAGTTGTTTCATTGCTATGTTCCTTTGGCAGCACAATAGTATTTGGTTTCTCCTCGGTTTATGGCCTATCTAGTCTTAGATTCTTGGCCACCTGGGCAGTGTCAGGCATGAGTTCTATCTCATGCATAGGGCATTATTCCTTCCAATCAGTGGTTGGTTACTCCCACAAGCTTTGTGCCATTATTGCACAAAAGGCCGGTCACCACTGTAGATCCCAGTGTGTGTAGCTGGGTTGGTGTTTTACCTTTACAATAGAAAGCAAACTAATATAGAAAATACCAGATAGTCCTACACTCATGGGCAATTTCTGTAGTGATATTTTGCTTGTGTTTTAACAAATAAAGCTTTCTTGCAGATCAGAATGCAGAGCTAAGCCACTAGAAGCCAGGGAGTGGTGGCACACACCTTTAATCTCGGGACTCGGGGGACAGAGGCAGAGGAATCTCTGTTAGTTCAAGGCCACCCTGAGTTACAGGAGATTAACTCTATCTAAAGGAGAAACAGAGCTCACACAGAGGTGATCCCAGCACTTGGGACCACAGGTCTTTAATCCCAGCACTAGGGAGGTGGGGACAGGAGTGATATGGCTGGGCAGCGAGAGGAATATAAGGTGGGAGAGAGGGCTCAGTGCAGTCTAGTTAGGCAGTCTGAGGAACAGTGCAGTCTGAGGACAGGATCACACCTCTGATCTGAGCATTGGTAAAGAGGTAAGAACTCTAGTGACTAGCTGCTTTACTTCTCTGATCTTCACCATCAACCCCTATATCTGGCTATGGGTTTTTATAATTAAGATTGTTTAAAATTTGTACTACAAATTTCTGTGACAAATCTGATCATGTTGCTTCAAGAGCTTTGGGTTAGAAAAGCCATATGTTCACAACTTAATGGGCTGTCCTTCGAAAGCTTAGGAAATAAGAATATTGAGAGAAATGCAGGTGCTGGAGGTCTGGCTGTGCACTTACAGAGGGGAGTTTTAGAGTCTCTCAGACTGTGCCAGGGCTGTTCATGTACTATTTTGATCTGGGATGGAGAGACAACTCAGTATTTTTTTTATTGGTTTTATTGAACCCTACATTTTTCTCTGCTCCCCTCCCTGCCGCTCCCCTCCCCTTTAACCCTCTCCCAAGGTCCCCATGCTCCAAATTTACTCAGGAGATCTTGTCTTTCTCTACTTCCCATGTAGATTAGATCCATTTAAGTCTCTCTTAGGGTTCTCATTGTTGTCTAAGTTCTCTGGATAATTGTCTTTCTCGGTCTGGGTTTCCTCACACAAAATGATGTTTTCTAAGAAGTTCCATCCATTTGCCTGCAAATTTCAAGATGTTATTATTTTTTTCTGTTGTGTAGTACTCCATTGTGTAAATGTACCACATTTTCCTTATCCATTCTTCAGTTGAGGGGCATTTAGGCTGTTTCCAGGTTCTGGCTATGACAAACAATGTTGCTATGAACATAGTTGAGCAACATGTCCTTGTGGCATGATTGAGCGTCCTGTGGTATTATTTGTGGTATTATTACTGGGTCTTAAGGTAGGTTGTTTCCTAATTTTCTGAGAAATCGCCATACTGATATCCAAAGGGATTGTACCAGCTTGCACTCCCACCAGCAATGCAGGATCTGCAGGCAGCAGGAAGAGACTCTGGTCTTGGCTTGGGTTTTTGGAACCTCAAAGTCTACACTCCAGTGACACTCTTCCTCCAAGGTCAAAATCTCTTAATCCTTTTAATCCTTTCAGGTAGTGCCACCCCTGGCAACTGAGCACTCAGATATATGAATTTACGGGGCCATTCTTACTCAGACCACCACAGCCTCGTCAAGTACAGGTTTTGAGCAAATCACACACACACACACACACACACACACACACACACTCTCTCTCTCTATCTATCTATCTATCTATCATCTATCTATCATCCATTTATCTATCTATCTATCTATTTACCTATCAATTATCTATCTATCTATCTATCTATCTATCTATCTATCTATCTATCTAGTATGTGTACATATATATCACATTCATATCATATATATATATATATATGTATTGGTGTGATAACATTTCATATCTAGTGTAAGTAAAGAGAAATGAATAAAAGATAAAACCAACAGTGTTTAAAACTAATTTTCAATTACTCTATAGTTCAAAAGTATTCTTTTTTTTAAAAATTTTTAAGATTTTATGTGCAGGGGTGTTTTTTTCTGCATGCATGTATGTGTATTCCACACATTCCTGGTGCCCACAAGAGGTTAGAAAAGGGTGTCAGATGCCCTGGAACCGAATTGACAGATGATTGTGAGCCCACCATGTGGGTGCTGGGAACCAAACGCAGGTCCTCTGCATGAACAGCTGAGCCTTTTCCCCCATTCTTGCAGAAAGTGTTCTTAATCTCACTGAGAACAGTTTCTGTGTAGTAAAAATAATGATTTATGGAGTTCATAAATTTTGAAATCTTAATGTGGCCCCATGGGTTACAATTTATTTATTTAAAGATCTAGTGAGATTTTATTTACTTTGGTACTTGAGTTAAATGCTATCATAGCTAACAGAAATAATCTTAGAGAATACATAGATACCCATTGAGGAGATGAATCATGTGACAGCCCTTTATCTCCATTCCATCAGCCAGCAGTGCAAAGACTTTTGCTGAAAGTTGATTTCTGTGTCTGCATGAGTTTGCTCTTTGTTCTCCCAGCTGTTTATGTGGGTACACTTTATATTTTAGTGTTAAATATTATTGTGTTTTATGTTATTCTTTGAAATGTCATTTCTGCATGCCTAACTAGAAAAAAAGATTTCAAGTGTGGTCTCTGATCTTCAAAACATAAAACATACAGACCTGTCCAAACTTTATTATGAAGTTTAAAACTCTGTAAAGTTTTCAGTTCAGTACTGCCTGACTTCAACTGTTGCTGAAAAAAAAATCACATCTAGAATTTTTGTATTTTCTGGTCCAAGCAAACTTCCTCTGCAGCAACAGTGTCTATGCATCGGATCCCTTGTGGGCCTCTTGGTAGTGGTTTTCGGTCTCATGGTAGGACTGGTGATGAGTAGGGCAGAGATGGGTCCAAATCAACTCTATTCTCATACAGTGGGAACACGTCATCTTTAGCTTAAAGCTTTTTATTCCCCCAGAAATGTTTTAGCAAAGATAGTTTTGTGAGTATTGATTATATCAAATTAGGTATGCAAATGAAAATTTGCTAGATCAAAGACAGCAAAGTGTAGCAAAGTTTCTTCTTCCTCCAACTTGTCAGGAGGTCTCATTGTAGGTGAAGTTACATCTTAGTCAGTGTTCTATTGCTGTGAAGAGAAACCATGACCATAGCAATGCTTATAAAAGAAAACACTTAATTGGGGCTGGCTTACAGTTTCAGAGGTATAGTCCATTATCATCATGACAGGAAGCAGGGCAGCGTACAGGCAGACAAGGTTCTGGAGAAGTAGCTGAGAGCTCTACATCTGGATCTGCTGGCAGCAGGAAGAGAGATACACTGGGCCTGGCTTAAGCATTTGAAAACTCCAACTGCTGGATTCCATCCCCAGAATCCTCTAACTGCCCTAAGGGCTGGACACAGTTCTCGACTTACAGAGTAAAATGCCCAAGCTCTGGACTTGAAATGCTACCAATTCCCACCCTGGAAAGCTTCACCCTGAAAAGTTCCACCACCCCGCTAACCCTAGAAGCTCTATATAAACCCCGCCTTCTGCTCAGTTCCCTGCTGTTTCTCACCTGAGCAGAGGCAGCCGCCTGATCTTTTCCCTCCCAGTAAATCTCACGTGTGTGAAGTTTATGCTATCATCCTGGCTCTCAAATGCCAGGATATTTTTCCATCAGAGCTGTAACACATCCCCAGTCCCAGTTTCACACACTTCATAATATGTACTATCAGTTACTAATTAAGAGACCTTTGTTATGCAGTTTTCCTTCAATTGAAATCAGTAGGTGCTGAAATTATGCATTCTATTTGTATGTGTGTGCATGTCTGTGTGTAGGTGAGGTGTGTATGTGCCACAGCACATGTGTGGAGGTCAGGGGACAACCTCAGGCCTGCTTCTCTTGTTGTTCTCCACTGTGTATGCTGACCTAGTTAGACCATAAGCTTCTGGGAATTCTCCTGTCTCTACCTCCAATCTCTCAGTAGCAATTTGGGGATCATAGATGCCCACTTCTTTGTTGGGCTGTTCTGTGGGTTCTGGAGATCCAAACTCAAGACTTCACATTTTAATGAGTGTTTTATCCATGGAGCAGTCTTGCCAGTCTCCAAAATTATACAATCGAGCACTGGCTTGATTGAAACTCACTAGATCAGGCTGGTCCTTGAACTCACAGAGGTACCCCTCCCTGCCTCTTCCTCTCTAGTGCTGACATTAAAGGTGTACACTTCTACACCTGGCTGAAATTATAGATTTTAAAGGCAAAATAAGGTTAAATGATTGGCCCACTTAAAATGGTATGGCTTTTAAAAGATACGACGATAAAATTGATTTATTATTTATTCATGCATTAATAAATGACTGCACATAACTGTCAAGCAGTACTTAGAGTGAGTAGACGCTATCTGTGTGACTTGGTTTCCTCACTTGTGAGACAGATATAGTGATAGCTGTATTTCTAAGAATTGTTTCCAGGGTTAGAAATTACACATGACAACCACTTAAACAATCAAGATTTTAAAAAAGCCATTATTATTCCCTTTGTGGTTATCCCAATTTTTTAAAATCAACTTTGTGAAGTCAAGGCTTTGAGTCTGGGAGGTCATTGAGACGGCTGCTCCACTCTTGGGTCCCTTCCTGGGAAGTGACCGTGAATGATGCCATAATGTTGCTTCCTTCTCAAGGAATACTCTATCACCGTGTAGTCGGAAATGGCACATAGAATCATTATGGAGAGAAGGAATCATTCCATGTTCTTAAGAACTCTAAAGGAAAATAGATTGTCCCTAGTAACTGTAGGGCAGAGCTCTCTGAAGTCAGAAGAAGGCTGTGCCCCTCCCATGGCAGACCTGCCGAGCATCCTTCTCTCCTTCCCTCTTCTTCCTCTAGTCGCTAATATTAGATGGCATTACTATATAAGGCTGCTTTCTCTAAGTACATGATAATATATTGCACTCTTTGGTGCTTTTAGCTTTTCAAAGAATGGTCAGTTATTTTTATCCCTCATGTTCAAACTAAAATGAAAATGGATCATGGTACCGCACACCTTTAATCCCAGCACTGGGGAGGCAGAGGCAGGTGGGTCTCTGAGTTTGAGGCCAGCCTGGTCTGCAGAGTGAGTTCCAGGACAGCCAACGCTATACAGAGGAACCCTGTCTTAAAAAACAAGGGGGAATAAAATCAAACTAAAATGAAAACCAAAAACTGTCAGAGGTGACTACGGGAGAAGTCGTCCTTATTATTCTTTTGTCTAATGAAATCCTACTGGATGGAGGTCAGCATGGCATCTGGAGGCTGTAGATATAACGTGCGCTTTTGGCTGCTACAGAATGTAGATGTCCAGGGATGAGTTTCTAGCTCTAACCTCTAGGCTGTGTGCCTACCAGAGGAGGAAGAAATGCAAATTTGAGCGGTTTTACCCCAGGCACGTGGAGCTTAGCAGAGTGGCCATGGGGGTGGGGTGAGGAGGAAGAACTCATCTTTCTACCAGCTCATTTCCTTGCTCCCTTCCCCTTGACAAAATGAAGCTCCCCATAGCTTCAGCTGAACAGTTTGCCGTGGCCCCACACCAGACACAGGGCTGAGAGCAGACCCTCGTTAGTGTTCCTGGTCAAAGATCTGCATTTTTCACATGTCTGATGTCAACTTTGTCTTTAAACATGGGAACCACGCCATTTCATAGTTGTTGGCTTCTTCTTCTTCTTCTTCTTCTTCTTCTTCTTCTTCTTCTTCTTCTTCTTCTTCTTCTTCTTCTTCTTCTTCTTCTTCCTCTTCCTCTTCCCCTTCCCCTTCCCCTTCCCCTTCCCCTTCCCCTTCCCCTTCCCCTTCTCCTTCTCCTTCTTCTTCTTCTTCTTCCTCTTCTTCCTCTTCCTCTTCCTCTTCTTCTTCTTCTAAACTTTTTGATTTTTTTTGAGACAGGGTTTCTCTGTAGCTTTGGAGCCTGTCCTGGAATCAGCTTTTGTAGATCAGACTAGCTTTGAACTCACAGAGATCCGCCTGCCTCTGTCTCCCGTGTGCTGGAATTAAAGGCATGTGCCACCACTGCACCACTGCCTGATTGTTCTTGGCGTCTTCTACTTGACATGAATGATCAATACAAATCACATGTATGCCTGCATGCCTGACTAGAAACTTATAGCAGGTTACATACATTATTGCTGAAATGTGGAATAAATTAACTAATGAATCAGTATGTCCTTTAATCTTAGTGTGAGAGTGGCAGCTAGTTACATGTATGTAGGTATGTGTGTGTGTATGTGGGGGGGGGGGTTGTATATGTGTATGTGCCATGGTGACAGTTTGAAGGTCAAGAGATAACTGACAGGAGCCAATTCTCTCCTTCCACTTTGCAGTGGTCAGGCTTGGTGTTGTGTTTATCCACTTGCTGGCCAAAGTGATGTCACAGAGGCTTAATTATGAGGAATTGATTTAAATGGTAACTAGAGGGGTTACCAACGTGTTTTGTATGTGTGTGTTCATGTTTTTATTTCATCTTATACGGTACCATGATAAATCCACAAGGTTTGGTGAAATGCACGTTCAGGACATCGGCGTTCTAGACCCGTGTCAGGTTTGACTTTAATGTTAAGGACATCCCTCAGATGAAGGGCCTTCAACTGCTCTATTTATATGCTCTGTCTAAATGAAGGGTTTGGAATAGATGATTTTATTGTTCATTCTGGCTAGAGTTTATTTTTAGATCAAAAGATAATAGATGAAAGGCAATGTTCATGAATGGCAATATTTTCCATAACTTACCAAAGACTTTTTTTTTTTAAAAAAAAGAAAGTTTAATTCTTTGCATAGTGTTATATGGAAATCCAATGTACATTTCTTTCAGTCATAATTTCTGGGACATACTTATTTTAAAAGGCAAAACAAAAACTCTCAAGTGCTACCAATTTAATGAACTTTCACTAAATTTTACTTTTCCATTGATTAAAATAATAGTGCCTTGAATTACTATTGAATTCAATGTGTCCCCTTGCTTTTACTTTTAAAACAAATGTCTGAGATAGCCAATGCATTTTGAAACAAATTATTTTAAAATAAATTGTTTCTTTATTAATTTTCTAAATAATGAGACAGTTCTTCATCACACAAAAATGTAGTCTTTTACAAAACTATTTGCAATTCATATATTTAAGCATAGTTGATATTTTCATAAATCTAAGTTCTTTATTTACATTCTGGGTCAAGAATTATTTGCAGTTAAGATTTTTCTCATCCTTCTGCTGGAAATCCCAAAGAGGCAAAGGATTCAGATTATCTCACATTTATTTCTTTTATTACAGCTACTAAGCAGATAAAAAAGCTTCTGACCAAGCAAGAAGGACCTGAATTTGATCCCTAAGAACCTACATGGTAAAGGGAGAGATTACCACAAGATCTTACCTCCCACAAGTTGTCCCCTGACCCCCTCACATGCCCGGTGGAGAGCACACAGACACACCCATAAAAATAAATAGATAGATAGATAGATAGATAGATAGATAGATAGATAGATAGATAGATAGATAGATTAGAGAGATGTGGTTAGACAGTTTAATTCTAAAAATTTACTTCAATGCAAGTGACCTAGCTGTTCAAGTCTGTGAAGCACTCTGATGTGTATGGAAAAGAAAAACATATTTGATCCTGCTTGCCTATATCTTAGCCCCTTAACCTTACTTGAAAGGAATTCACAAGAGTGGCCCATGTACATACCAAGTGTCAAAAGAGAAAGGAGAGCCGCTAGTTTCTGTGTCTCAGATGTGGTCTTTTAAATCCAACTGTTTTTCCCTAACAAAGGAACTTTTTTTGATGTTTAAAATAGACTTGAAAATGTCTTTCAATTTTAGATAGTAATAAAACAACTTTGTCATTGTAAAAATGATTCAAGCTGCACAAAAAAAGGCTAAAAATGAAACGAACATCCTACAGCCAGGGATAGCACAGCGTCACATTTGGGCAACAGCTTTCCTGGTGTTTCACGTGGCAGGGCAGTGTCCAGTTCATGCCAACAGGATGGCACTTAAGGTCTTTTGTTTGTTTGTCTGGGACAGGGTTTCTGACCGTAGCCCAGCCTGGCCTTGAGTTTGTATTCTCTGACCTCAACCTTCTAAACTTGGGGTTACAGGTGCTCACCACCAGATCCTGTTGAAATGCCTTAACAGTTTCTCCCCTGACCCCCTTTCTCACTCCTAGAGGGAAGTCAGGGCCTCACAAATGCAAGGGAAACCAAAGAATCTGAAAACATTAAAGGAGGGACAGCCAACTTTTAGGTGCATCGTTTGATTGCTGGTATGGAAGACGGGACTAGACATACCTAACAGCCTGGTCCAAAGCCTCCTCCCTAGGACCATCCTCGTTGCACTGTTGTGCAAGGCTCATGTGTAACATCCGTGAGGCAGAAAAGAGGAACAGCTATGATTATAAATTCAGCCTGAAGACACCCAATCTAGCAGAAAGAAAGGGGGGCAGAGGAGAGACAGAAAGAGAGAGAGAGAGAGAGAGAGAGAGAGAGAGAGAGAGAGAGAAGCCTTGATACAGGTATGGCCATATGCCTTGCTGCCATGGCCTTAGTAGAGCTGAGTGGTGGGGCTGCCTCTGAGGGAGCTGAGATTTTCCAAGCATGTCTAAGATATGGACCCATAGAAGTTGTTATGTTTGGGAGTGTGAGGAAGGGGGTTGTCTGTGGGATGTGAAGATGCCTGTTCCCAGGATCTTGGCAAGGGAAAGCTTGAGAGGCATGGTGGGCAGGACAGATGCAGGTTGTAAGAATTCTTCTTTGTGACCTCCTAGGTTGTCGGCGTTGCTAGTCAACACTGTGGAGAGGGATTTTCTGGATATTTCTTCCCCTATGTAGATCAACCTGGTTGTGGCAGATGCAGGGTGGATTTCTGGTCACGCCCATGGTTATCCATGCTTGCAAGGCTGGCAAACAGGTAAGAGGAGCAGAGAAGAGTTGCATTGGTGTCCTCAGGGCATCGTCATCATGCAATGTCATCTGTGCGATTTATAGGACACAGGCTGGATCTTTATCTTCGACTCATAACAGAAGCTGGAACCCATGCACCAAAGGCTCTCTAAACTCATTGTTATTAATGAAGTTTTGAAGATAGAGTCTTACTCTGTAACTCAGTGCGGCCACAGGCTTGTGAACCTGCTGTCTCAGCCTCCCAAATGCTAGGATTTTAGGCCCTCATGCCTTGCTCCAAACTAACATCATGACAGAAGGGACAAGATGGCAATTATGCAGCGGCTCTGACTGATCGCCTAGTGTTTTCCTGACCCCTCCAGTTTTGAAGACAGATGGGATGGGAACATAATTTCTTTTTTAACCCCAGTATTTATTTTTCCATTGTTAGAATTTGTTTTACTATGACCCACAAACTGTCAAACCCTCTCCAGTGTTAGAAGCTCCCCTGTTCACTTTGAGGTGTTGTAACTCACCCGGACACCGTGCAGGAGTGTATGTGGCTGTTGCCCACTCTCGTTGTATCCTGGACGTCGCGCACTGTGGTGTGGCTCACTACCTCCCCTCTGCCACACCCCAACTTGGCAATCTCGGACATTTCTTCGGAACCAAGTCCTCTTGAGAGGATGGTGTCAGGAAGAGCTGTGTTGGGCTCTCTCAGCCTGGCTGTTCTGTCTCTCCCTGAATTTTTTTTAACCTCTGGTAACACTCTCTGTGCATATCCGAAAGAAGAATGTTGTACTGGATGGTTCTATTTGTTCCATTTCCCAGTCTTCTACTCTTCATGATGACAAATGCCTGGAAATTTCTTCTTTTATTGTGCATAGGCATATGTGGGAAACATAATTTGGATATGGACAGTCTTGACAGTTTTGTCAGTTGATGGGAAAAGCAAGGAAAACTGAAAAGCTGTTATCCGAATCAAGGAGTAACTTCCAAGGACCATTGGCTGGAGGTGATTTTAGGCAGCTACCGTAGATAGGCATTTGACCAGGAACTTAAGTCTTAGCATGTAGGTGGATAAGTATGTGCATGTATGTATATGGTCTAAATGTATATCTATGCTAATCCAATAGTTTATTTTCAGATAGTCTGAAGGAACATATGGGGCTGGAGAGATGGCTCAGCAGTTAAGAGTACTGCCTGCTCTTCCAAAGGTCCTGAGTTCAATTCCCAGCAACCAAATTGTGACTCACAACCATCTGTAATGAGATGTAGTGCCCTCTTGAGGAAGGGACCTGGTCAGTCATCCTCATCAACTTAGGCCATGAAACCCAACATGGACAAGTTCAACAGAACTGCCATATACGGGCTGCCCATGCATGCTTCAGCATAGCTAGGGCGTAAATTTCATTCATTCATTCATTTCAAAGGAACATATGTAGCACCTGAACAACCAATTCTTTGGTCTTTCCTAATAATATTCTTTACTGCCATTCTTTAAAGTTTAGTTCAAGCCAGTTTGTTTTAACGAATCCTTCTCTCCACAAACATGAGTGTCTGTAAAGTTCTGGAATCAGCCTAGGTGCCCGCTGATGAGGGAACGTTTAAGGAAATGTGCACAGACACATGGGAGCTTTTTCATTCATAAAGAAGAATGAAGTCATGTTGTTTACAAGAAATGGAAGCAGCTGAACAATCATATTAATAAGTCGAGCCTTTCTTGGGATGATAAATATCTCTCATATGTGGTTCCTAGACTTTATACAGTCACATAAAATTGTTTATGTATATATTAAATGGAAGGTGAAGTCAAATTGGTTGGGGGCTAACAGGAATGGGAAAAGAAGTGAGAAAACATAGGTGGGGAAGTGAGGTGGGGGTGGGAGTTATGCCTAACATACAATATATAACTGTAAGAAACCTAAAAAGTAAGTGCTTCACTGTCTAAAGTCATCCCTGTCCTTCTTGTCTGTGGGTCATACTGTGTTAATTTACTTGATTTTTTAAAAATAAATGTTCTCACTAAGAAAATGATAAAAATCCCTAATTTTAGGGAGGATGCTTTAATCTCTTATTTGATGTCTTCTTGCACATAGAATACACTCAGCAAATACCAAGAGGTCTCCCCTGGGTAGACCTAATTATTTTCCACAGTTGCATCTTTCCCGCTTGATGCCAGCTTGAATCAAGTGTGGATGAAGTGAAAAATAGCAAAAGCTAAAACAAACAAACAAAAATCCTCCAAAAACTAAAGCATAGTGAACATATGATGAGGTTTGAATCAAGGTTAATACTTGTGTTATCTGTGAATTCCAATCGTTTCATTCCCCCTCCGAGCCCATTGTCATGGAAACTGGGGGTAACCGACACTAGTACCGCACCAGTGTCTTAGTTATCGGCATGGATGAGTCAGAAGAAGGACTCCATATATGAGATTAATTAAATTTTTATTTTCTCTTCTCCATTTTTCTCTCTGTGAAATCCAGTGCAAACCAGTTTGTTCCCTGATGCCTATCTGTTCATTCTTTCTTTATTAGTGTTTTATTAGCACAGGCAAAAAAGTTTGTAGCATCTTCCTATGATAACATAAGAAATCTTAATACTTTCAGGACAACTTACATGAAATCTCTGTGTTCGGAAACAAAAGCAGAACTGAACATGAAGGTCTTGCCATCTTGCCAAGGTAGAAAGGGTTAAGAGATATTAGTATTTAGGGTCTATAGAGATCATTAGTTGTAGGAGCTAAGATGTACAATGAAGTAAACATTACTTTGTTTTCAAGTCTAATTTTCTCCAAGGCCTTTTTTCTTCTCTTATAATGGATCTAGATCTACCTCAAGGAGCACACAGACTTAATAGAAAAATGACCCTTGAGATGCAGACATGAGTTAACACGTTAAGCCATCAGACATGATTAAGCCTAAGTGCAAAATATGGCTGATTGCAGAGGGCAATAATAAAATAATAATTGAAAAACCAGGGAAAGCATAAAAAAGTGGGAGTGTGAAGAGCCAAGGGCGGTGATGCACACTAGCAATTCCCAGCACTCGGAAGGGAGAGGGTAGGAAAATCAGGGCTTTAAGTCTAACTTCAGCTATGGAGTTTGACGCTACCCTCGATGACAGGAGACAAGTCTCAAAAAACTAAAATCAATGAACAAAACAATTTAGACTTTGAAAGAGATAACTCTTTTGATGTTATCTGCCCCTAGCTGGTAGCCCTGTTTGGTTTTTTTTTTTTTAAATAACATCACTAACACCTGATCACTCATAACAAAGAAATCACCTTTTCAAAAATAGTTCTGATCAGGAAACGGATCTTGGGCACCTGGACACAGAGCGGGAAAAAAGTCTTTTTTTCTTTTTTTATATTAGATATGACCTTCATGTTTTTAACTTCTGCTCAGTGGTTTAAGCTGGCTTTTGGTGAGAAATGGAGCAAGCCAATCCTCCCAGAACAGCTGTTCAAATAAAGCCAATCATTCTCCTGCGTTTTGCCTGTCAAATGGAACCCATCTACCATTAAACTCTATGAACCCAGCCAATGGATGGAAACCACTGCATTTAATAAGATAATATCAGTTGTATAAAGTGACAGCCGCCAACAACAGTTACTTCAGGTCTGTTAGGCAGGGATTTAGTTGAGTAAGCTCAGCACCAGTTCATAGAGTAAAATCTGGCAGTTATAAAACATTTTCTGGGATCATGAGTAAGGAAAATGTTTCATAAGACTCATAGTTACGACTTATGTTTCCAGCCTTGATTTCATTGCAAGAATACTCGTTTTGTGTAATTTCCCAGGTGGGATCCATAACCACTGGAAGAGCTTCAGGGTAAATCAGCCCCAGGTCACAGGTTCCTCATCTCCAGCTTGTGGCTCCAGCTTCTGATGCTTGTTTTCATTCTATAACATAGTCACTTGTTCTTTAAAGTGCTGGGCTGCCTCTGGAATGAGTCACACAGGAGCCTTGCTCGTTAGAATGTAAACATCTACAGAAGAGGTAGATCTATAACCATTATACAAGATGACAAGAGTTTAGTGGAAATAACATAAAATATACTCTAAAGCACAAATCAGGAAGAAGTTAATTCTGTTTGGTAGCAATGAGGATCAGTGAAGAATTAGCATTCAAACAAGACCCTAATGGTTCAACTGGACAGAGATATTCCAAACCTCAGGGACAGCACCAGCCAAGATGCAGGACCAGCAAAAGAATGGTATGGCTAGTGGATGTCAGGGAATTCCAGAGAACTTTCAGTTCTGGGGCTAGAGTGACCTCTTTTCTAAAAATTGGGATTGGGGATGGGGAGATGCCTCAGTGGCTAAGACCACCGCTGCTCTTGCAGAGAACCAGGTTCCAGTGCCAGCACTCACATGGTTTAACTGCCCGTGACTTCACTTACAGGGGATCTGATACTCTCTGCTGGCCTGTTTAGCACCAAGCATGCATATGATGCACATACACACATTGCAGACGCTAACATATGCAGATAAGATAAAAATAAATATTTAAAATACCCCTGAATTTATCTAAGAAGCTTAGGATTAAGAAAACAGTGCTCTCCAATGTAGTCTAGTTTTCCTGTGTACATGTGTAACCCACCACCGGCATGTCCCTTGGACAGCATCCAAGTCTTTACTCATTTTCCATCATTTGTAAGAAGAAATTATGGCAGCATAAGAAGAAATCCCCATGTGAAGAGGACCATGACAGTGATCTTGCTACTACTACCCGACTACCATGGATAGGTTCAGAGTACTGGCTGTTAGAACTGCCTTAATTAACTCAGAACTCCTGAAGAACTAAGTCCTTAAAACCACCACCTCTTCCTCTCAATGCACTGTTTACTCATTAAGAACCCATTTTGCAAAGTCATTAAAAAATTTTAAGCAAGGATGTGGCACTGTCTGATGCATCCTGAAGACGGCTGGTGATGATGTAGGGATGGGTTGAGAAGCAGAACTGGGAGAAATGCATTTAAACACTCCACATGGCAAACCCAAAGACTATTGGTTAGTCCAGCGGGACCAATGGTGTGCTCCATCCTCTTACTACAAGCAAGAGTCACAGATGAAGCAGAAAAAACATTGGACGTGGATAGCAGGCTGAGGAGCAGAGAAGACAGTTGTGTTGAGACATTTTCCAGGATGACAAAAAAAGATGAATATTGCACTTATTGAACCATTATGTAATAGGAACAGTTATGGGAAAAGGAAAGTGAATGTAACTTTAAATAAAATCAAATTTAAGTTATCTATGGAGAACAGGGGAGGAGCTACTCAATAGCCAGTTAAGATGGTCTGCACACGCTCAACAGGCTGCTTAGTGGTAGAGACCACAGCTGAAGTACATGAAAGTGAAGCATAGACAGCAGTGCATGAGAACTTGATATTTGGTTAGTATTCTTTAGATGACAGACATATTGTTAAGAGCAGAAAAATGAAGCAGTAGTTTTAGTATCTTAAAGTTTTCTTAAAGGCATTTGCGTGATAGATTTGTATCTTAGGGTCTCTATTGCTGTGAAGAGACACCATGACCATATTAACTATTAAAGGAAAACATTGAATTGGGGATGGCTCACAGATTCAGAGGTTTCGTCCATTATCTTCATGGAGCCATGCAGGAGATATGGCCCTGGAGAAGGTGCTAAGAGCTCTACATCTTGATCTGAAGACAACAGGAAGTGAACTGAGTGCCACACTGTGTGTAGCTTGAGCATAAGAGACCTCAAAGTCCACCCCTACAGTGACACATCTCCTTAACAAGGTCATCCCTACACCAACAAATCCATACCTCCTAATACTGCCATTCCCTATGGGGACTATTTTCTTTCAAACCACTACAATCTGAAATTGTTAACTTGTCTAAATTATTATCATCATTATTATTATTGCTATCATTATTTTACTTTAGACAACAGAACAAAGAATCAAATAATGATGATCCTTGGTTTGTTGTATATTTCTTGTTATCTTAGTACTATCCTGAACACATGCTAGCTCAGCCCCCTAGCCAGAATTCAGGTAGCACCCTGTGTCTGTCTTTATGACTGCCCCACCTTACATCACCCTGCCTTTCTCACTTGAGGTAATATGACCCTGGGTTTTGCTTGCCTTTCTTTTTACATAGTGTTACTGAAGATTTATGTGGTACAATGAAGTACTGATTTAGTTGTTTTAGCTTTGTTGAAAGGATTTCATGCTGTGTGTAGTCTCTGTAGATCTTGTCTTTCTTTCCTTACGACATAATACTGGGATTTGTCCATGTAGCTGTAGCTCCAGCTCATTTGCATTATCTGTATACAGTTAATATTGATGTATATCATCCACTTACAGCCTGCAGTTAACTTACCATCCTCTTGATGGGCATCTGGTTTGCTCCAGGTGTTTGTTCTTGTGAACAGTGTTACTAAGACACATCTGCTGTTGTAAACAGGAAAGGACTTAGTTGAGTTGTATGCCTAGAAATGGAAAGGCTGGGTCATGTGTTTGAAGTCGAGGTCTAGGAAAAAAAAATGATGTATGATTTTGGTGTTTCCTCCAGTAATGTAGAAGTGACCCATGTCTCCTGACACTGGATATTATCATGAATTTATTTATATCATTCTGCTGAATGCCCAGCTGTCCTCAGTGTGGTTTTGATTTGTGTTTCTATGACCACGGGTAAGTAGAAGAGCCCTGCATGTTTTTATTGGCTGTCTGTCATTTCTCTGGATTGACTCTTCATATCTCCAATGTTCCTATTTGTGTACTTGTTGATTAGTACAAATGTTTTATATATTCATCATATTGAACATTGCCAGTAATCATGTTTGATTATTCATATTGTCACTCTTCATATTAAACTATGTATCAAATGACGACTCAGTTTTATAACTTATATTTTCATGTTGTTTAAAGTTTCTTTTGTTGAAAAATAATTTTAATGTAGTCAAACTTACCTATTTTGAACTTTTAAGTGGGTATTTGGGGGCCTTGTCAAAGGAAAGTTTTACCTACATGAAGGCCCAAGAAAATTTGCTATAACATCTTTGTGTTTTAATGTTATTAGCTGAAGAGGTTTTTCAGGGTTTTCCACATACATTTTTATAGTCCTTAGTGCTCTTTTCAACCCTACAGAATTTGATTAAAAACCAACAACTCCAACAAAAAGCCCTTTAAATTCAGAGTCTTTAACCAACTCTGCAATTTCCTGACTAAGTTGTAGTATTGAAATTCTTCACCTTAGTAAAGATAACTTATTGTTTGAATCTATAAATTTTTTAGTGGTGAGTTTGCTGCTTGGATAAGAGATATAGGGACCAAATCAAGTTTTACACTAAGAGGATGTGCACATGTGCTCTCTGTGTGTGTGCATGTGTGTTCTGTGTGAATGTGCACGTGTGCATGTGTGTTCTGTGTGTGCTTGCATGTGTGCTCTGTGTGGATGTACATGTGTGCTTTGTGTGTGTGTTGAATGTGTGCTGTGTGTGTGAATGTGTGCTCTGTATAGATGTGCATGTGTGCTATATGTGGGTGTGCATGTATGATCTGTGTGGATGTGGATGTGTACTCTGTGTGTGTGCATGTGTGCTCTGTGTGTGTGTGCATGTGTGCTCTGTGTGTGTGTGCATGTGTGCTCTGTGTGTGTGTGTGCATGTGTGCTCTGTGTGGATGTACATTGTGCTCTGTGTGTGTGCATGTGTGCTCTGTTTGGATGTGCATGTGTGCTCTATGTGGATGTGCACTTGTGCTCTGTATGCATGTGTGCTCTCTGTGTAGAAGTGCATGTGTGTTCTGTGTGGATGTGCACGTGTGTGTGCTCTGTGTAGATGTGCATGTGTGCTCTGTGTGTCCAGTGTGTCCAGACAGCACTAGGTCACTCAAACTGCCAGATGAGTTTGTGGTGCTGGTGAAGAAGTATCTCATTGTGTTGGGGTCATTTCTATAGCCCATTCTAATAGACAGTTTTCCTGTAGAAACTTTTTGCTATAATATAGGGAGAATCAAATGTGAAGAACAGGAATTCAGAGGATGAGAAGTGCTAGTTTTTCACGTTTAAGTAGGTAGTCAATATTTTTTATTTTTGTGCACGCATGGTATCAGGCCTCACACCTGCCAGGCAAGCACTCTGCCATTGTGCTGCATCCTCCACTCACTTCCTGCTTTGTATTTGGAGACAGGTTTGCACTAAACAGTTTAAGATGACCTTGAACTCACCCTGTAGGTCATGCAGGCCTTGAATTTACTGTTCTCAGTCATTAATCTCCAGGGTGGCTGGGATTACAGGCCTACAGACAGGCTTGGCTCGTTCAATGGCTTATATAAATCTATTGCAATATAAATCCCATGCTGCACAAAATTCCTCGATAGTGAATGCTCTTTTTTTTAACTTTTGGAAGTGAATGTCTTCAACAAAAATATCCAACCTTTAATTCCAAACTCCACTTAGATGTCTTAATGTTTGCGAAACCCCTGTGCCTTCTGTCTAACATTTCACATGAGCCTGGGTGTGTGTTTCTGCAGTCTGTTTATGTATGATAACTCATGGTATAGAGGAACTTTAAACAGACCTGCAGATGTGTTTTACAGAGCAGCTCATTTAGTAGGTAATGTATTGTCCGGAGTTTTTCTTTCTTTGGTTGTTGAGACTAAGCTCAACCAGAAAGGAAAATAGGCTTATCACTAGAACAGGCTCGACTTCCTTAAAAGGCAATTGTTTCTTTTTTCCTTTGCTTCTCTGGAGAATTGGCTACGGACTGGGAATAGCTATCCTGTGACTCATGTGCAGAGTGGTGCTGCATCTATAGTTTCAGATCAAACGATAAAGAAACGAGCCTCAGTTAGACCGTGTGGAACAAGAGTAGCCTTCCAAAGGAAGTCTGTGGATGGCAGTTTCTTAACTCTTAGTTTGTCGATACAATAAGTTGGCCCTTTAAGAAAAGAGCTAACCCAGACATTGGGATAAAGTTTATATTTACCCTTTAAGCTTACTATATCTAATTTTTTTTACTTACCAAACGTTATGATATGTAGAGTATACTAGAGAGTAATAGCTTAATCCTCATTCAAGTACTGCAAAGACAATTTAATTGCAATTTCATCTGATTCACGTATAAAATATCGGGATGGGGAGGCTCACTTGGTAAAGTGCTTGCCAGGCAAGCGTGAAGACTTGTGTTTGGATCCTCAGCACTCATGTAAGATGCCTGGTGTATGCACACGTGATCCTGGTGCTGGGTAGGCGGAGAGCAGAGGACCCTCGCAGGTCCCTAGCCAGACCCAACTGGTGAGCACCAGGTTTAGTGAAAGTGTCCGTTTCAAGGAATCAGGTGGAGAGAGATCAAGGAAGGTACCTGGTATTGAGCTCTAGCATCCACATGGATGCACACATATATGTGCACATGCATGCACTCCTATGCATCCATACATCTCATGCTCCCACAAGACATCCATACATGCATGCTTCCAGAATACATACATACATACACACTCATGAGCACACACACACATACAGATATATTTTTGTACCAACCAGACTTCCCAGGCTAACGTTCAGACTATCATAAAAGTAAACATACATTTAAAAACTCTACAGTTGCAGAGTGGCGACTAACAGAAACTCCCTCTCCCCTTTTCACTGTGTCGCTCCCAGTGACCAGTCTTTGAATGGAGACGCTGGCTCACTGGTGCACTCATGGCAAGAGCTTCAGAAATTGAATTCTTATTCAACAGGACTCGACTATGGGACACTTACTTTAAGTGAGAATAAATATAAGGCACTGACACAACCCAAGGGGCTGGCATATTGCAGTCACTCTGCCAAGCCTGGACAGAGCTTCCCAGCTCCCAGGCTTGCGCCATTGCCAACTATTTGAATTGGTGAGAGCTGGATGTGGAGACAAAAGTCTCTTTGTAAGCCTTGCACTTAGCTGTCTTCTGTCCTCATGTGCCCACTACCACAGTAACCGAATGAGAAAGTTTATTCGTGTGAACCTTAGTTTTTAAATCATTCGATGTCAGTAAGCATCAATTAAGGGATTATTAAAAATTAAATAGACTCCAGGGAATGTAAAGGTGAATATTGCAGAGTTCTTCAACTCAAGAAGTTCACTGTGGTCCAGCAAGATGGCTCAGCAGGTAAAGGCACCTGCCTCCAAGGCTGACCATCTGAGTTCTCCAGCCCCTGAGTGGTGGAAAGAGGGAACCACTTCCTGCAAGTTGTCCTTTGACCTCTGCATGCATACTGTGGCACACAAGTGCACACATGCAAAAAATAAATAAACGAAATGTAATTTTAAAAAGTGCTCACACTTTTGCAGAGGCAGGCAAACCTGGCCCCCATTCAGGCATAAAAAGATTCTGTGAGTATAATCATGGAGCAGGAGGTGGAGGACTATGGGTACAGAAAGGATAATTGAAAGAGACGATTTATAGGTTTCTAGGAGAAATTCATTGTTGGAGGTTAAAATAGGAAAGGCGTCTGACAGGGTGGATAAGAGGGTTACTCTAAGTGTTCTAGACAGCCACTTTCAAGTACTAAGCCTCAACTGGGCTAGGAGCCTAGAGGACAGACATTTGTCACAAGATCAGAGGCTCTACTGGCAGGGGGTGGCTGAGGATAGGGAGCCCAAGCAATGGAGAGTTGGGAATCCCATCACTGAAGGGCTCACTGATCCTGCCAAGAAATTGGAGTGCAGTAAAGGCAATAAGTGTTCTCAGAGTTACTATTGATGGGATGGACGGATGCATACTCGGGTGGATAGATGGGTGGGTTGGTGGATGGCTAGATTGTTCTTGGCCATCCTGTCTTCACCCTTGTCCCTCTCAATCTTCAACTCTCCTCCGCTTTCACCTGGAACTTTTATCTTCTCCACTAGCCTGACTTGGCTCTGAGTGTTTTTATAATGCTGTGTTCATATGTGTTCTTTAATATGTGGTTCCACCATTATCTGTTTTGATGCTTCCCTTACTAACCTGAGAGCATTTGAGGGTTGTGATTGTACCTTCTCAGCTTCATAACCTGCCACCCATCGTATGCTTATCACTAAATAAAGGAGTGAAGGTCAAAGGCCACCTCCCACGGGGAACTTATCTTTGTATGTTAGTATGACTTTTTATCCATTCAGTAATTCCAGCCAGTTATAAGCACTCTTTTTTTTTCACGCTTCTGTTATCCATTCTAACTCCCAAATCCCAATTAGATGCTGCTTAAAGGCTAATAGATAGGCTTACCTTTGTAGGATGAATAGAGCTATTTCTTGCACGCCAAAATCTTTCAGAGAGAGAGTAGAAACACAAAGGTTGCTTTTGGTCCGAGATTGCATTGATCTCTTCTGGGAGTAAGAATATGTAGTATTTGTGGTTGTCCTTATTGAAGCCAAACAAAGAGCTCCTTGAGCAAAAATTGATGGTTGCTTTAAGCTTGATGGCATGGTCAAGATGTCTCTACTCTTAACACCTTTCTTTAAACACTTTAAATACATATACTCATGGACACATGCATCTACACAAACACACATATACACACGATCACGTAAACATGAACACACTCAAGCACACCTTCTGATCTTTGGTTACTAAATCAAGAGGGTGCTGGTGAGATTTCCAACTGGATTAAAGACACATGCTGCTAACCCTGACAGTAATGCTCTATTCCTGAGTTCAGTTCCTGGGAACCATCTGGTAGAAGGAGAGAACCAGTTCCTGAGAGTTGCCGCCTGATTTCTATAATAAATGTAAATAAGTATAAATAATCAAATTAAAGTGCAAAGCCAATGACTTTTTCTTTGGAATTAATTCTCATCATTTTTGTAATAGTTGTGAATATAAGGCTATGATAACAGACAGAGAAAGACAAAGTTATCTGTAGCACAAATAATAAAAACCAGGGACAGATATTGGGGTTCAAGATGAAGATCAGAAAATCAAAGCAGCCAGTCCACTAGAGAGTTCTTATGTCGATCAAGGCTCAGACAAAAAAGGGATGATCCTGTCCTCAGTGTGACTATAGCCAACTATGCTCTCCACCAAACCTCAGGCTGCAATGAGCTCTTGTTTCCTCCTGCCTTATACACCTCTCTCTGCCCAGCCATTTCACTCCTGTCTCTTCTTCCCTAGTGCTGGGGATTAAAGGTGTGTGATTTGCAAGTGCTGGGAACACCTTTGTGTGAATTCTATTTCTTCTTTTAGACAAATTCAATTTCATGTAGCCCAGGGTGGCCTTGAATCCTGCGATTAGAAGTATGTATCACCCCTCCTGAGCCTCTAATGGCTTAGCTCTGCACTTAGATCTTCAGGCAGGCATTATTTGTTAAAACACAAATAAAATATCATGATAGTCCCCTTTTTGCCTAATATAAAAAAGAATGCTATAACTAACACAAGAAAAACTATATACAATAAGTACAATAATTATTTGCGGTATAGACAGGCAATAAGTACATCAACAATGTCTAGTCCATTTGCATTTTGACAAATTCAGAGAAAATACTCCATATATATCCTATCTTGATGAGTCCAAATTTTTGTACCTAATTTACTTTCTATCATCACTTTCATTACCATTCAAAACTGTCTTTTGATATCTCTCAACCTTATACACTTTACACTTCTTTAGCAAATTTCTTTTCTGAGCCTCATAAACAAGAAAAACTTTAACTGTCTAGTCTTCACTACCTCAGAGACCTGAGAAGGAAATAATACTAACTGAGTAAGCAGGAAGTGATAGTAGGCGACTTCCAAAAAAAAAAAATGTGTGAAATGACAAAAGCAGCTTATTGTCTGGACAGTCACCAAAGATTCTGCTGCAATGTTGGGGCCTCTATCTTCAGCCTACTGGCCTAGAATATTTGACAGACTTTTCTACAAAGCAGGATTTTTGAAGGACTGTCCTGCCACGCTTCACAAGGTTTGGCAGTCACTGTCTTCTGTGTTCTGCTTTTCCAACTATGATAGCACACTGTCAGAAGTTGAGGCAAGGGCATTTTCTTGCCCAGTGACTTACTTTTGCCACAAAGAAAGTAAACTCCAGGTTGAGTTTCTTCAATGCCCATCATCTTCTCTGAAGTAGATTGGTGCTGCCAGGAGCAGACATGTCTTAGCCTGTGTTATTAAAACATCTTAAATGGCATATTCTGTAGATCGCTGAAGTGTTTGAAGATGACCCGCCTATTTAAAATATATCTCTGTTTGACCTTGGAAACATACCTAAAGTGACTGCAAGTTTAATTGTAATAGGTGACTAATTACTAACCCATATTTCCTTATTATTCTAAACAGTTGGTAATAATAACTTTTGAGAACTAGAAATTTGCATTACATTATTAAATGAGTTGCATACATACAGTACCTTTAACTAGATTAGAAATGTATGTACAGTATGTTTTAATAGAATTAATCTCAAATTTGTATAACTATACAGAATTTGTATACAATATACAAAAGTTCAATCCAGCGTAAAGTGTTTAAAGCTAGTAGTTTCTTTTTAAAAGAAGATTCAATAATCTACCTTTTTGTCTTATTGTATCTGTATCCTCCCTTTTTTCTTTTCTAAAGAAAAACTCTGAATCTAATCAACTTAGTTCAGCTTTCCTCCTGACTGTAACCAATAACAACTTGTAACCAAACCACCCTAAACAATGACAAATATTCATAACCCATAAAAGGATCAAAAATCACTTACCCCACCTCTTGGGAATGTGGGCATCGTATTCTTAAACTTTCTTCCTGCTGTCTGGGTGGTGACAACTTACTCTTTTCCTTGGGAGATTTTTTTCTGGATTCTTTGTCCTTTTTCTTTTTTCAAATGAGTTGTCTCATTTGTCCAGTGGTCTTCAGATTCCTTAGCTGGATGCCTTTTTTCTCCTGAAAAAGACAGAAACAAAATTCTTTACCAAAATTGACCTATTGGTATATCACATTTCCAACAGGATAAAATTTCATAAATCTTCCCAAATGTTTATTTCTGCTGTTCTCTATAGACATACAATGCAAATGGTCTTTTTTGTAGTTGTGGTGCAGTTGAAGATTAAAGTCACCTTTGGAGTTGGATTGTGGCTCTCTGCTTCTCTAAAACCAAGCATGCTTATTAAAGTGAAATTCAAAATCTCTGTCTTATGTCAGAGGTATCTTATAAATTAAGCTTGTAGAAAATGTGTCTTGTATTTTATATACAGGGAACCCAGACAATTAATAGGGCCAGTCCATCAAAAAGAAATAAAACCCTTTTTTAGAAGTATCATCCACCTGAATCAATTAAGTCATATTTTGACTGGCTGAACTACTCTATGTTTCTGCCTTTAATTATAGGTCTGTAATAATATTATCATGACTCTCCTAGGAGGAATAATAAGCTCCTTGTAGAGATGCTAAAACAGCTGTGGCTCCTTGGCGCTCTGCTTGTATTGGTGCTCTTCTCTGCCATGTGTACAGGATGGCTGTGGCCTCAGAAAGTGGATGTTTTAGACACCTGCTACATATAGTCTAAAAACCCCAATGCTCACCTTTGAGTGTGCTTCCTAGCTCTAAAGACAAAGCAAGATAGCCAACTGAGCTGTGCTGTCTCTACTGGGATGTGGAAGGGGCACAGAGCACAGACCATTAGGCAAAGGAAAGGAGGCTTAATATCAGAGAGACTTTTGTGCTCTGTGCAGACAGTTCCTTCTCTGTGTTCTCCAAAACTCTTCTTATGGGGTGACCTTAGGGAAAGGACAGACATCTCACCAGGCTGCACCCAAAGAAGTCAAGTCATGTGGCAGCATGTGTTCTTAAGAAAGTCTGGAGGGGATTGTTATTCTAAATTGCAACTAATGCTGATCTCAGCTTGAAGAATGCGCACTTCTGGGTGATTTGTGTTTTGATACCTATGCAGTTGACAGGAGCTGTCTACATGTATTACACTTTACGCATCTGTCAGTGGATTGAAACTTAAATGGGAAAGGCGGTACCCAGGTGCTTAGTGTGGCTTTGGAGCGTTCCTGAGTGGATTAGGCCCAGATCAATGCAGAGCTACGGGTGTATCAGAAAGCAGCCCCTCCATGACACACATGCCTTACTCTAGGACTGCACATGTCTATAGGAAACTTTTGCTCATGTTTTCAGTAGAGACACCTACACTTGGCAGAAGAGGGTCATGTGGTAGACCTCTAATGAGGAATATAGATGCCTAATTTTCCATCACCTGTAATGCTGTCATTTGAGATAAAATAAATCCATGAACATTGTAGGCTGGTTTTTCCAGAACATGGCTCTAATAGGGAGAAATTATCTCCCCATATGTGTACCCTGTGCTTTGGCAACATAAATAACAGTGGGGACTCAGAGCACAGACTCTCGGGCACTGGCCAGTTTGATTGGATGACTCACACATGAGAGCATCCCCACTGTACCCATTTTTGCTCTTCAGGTTAGGCACTTGCCAGGCCATCAGATCTGACTTCGAGAAGTGCACTGCACCATGTTGTGAGAGCAAGCTGAAGAATCCTCAACAAAGAGAGAGGAATTTTCTTTGGGGCCATGTCTTCTGTGGTCAGCAGAACTCACTACTTGGAAACTGAGCAATCTTTCTGGCTGGGATCTCTTTTGTTTGTTTATTTGCTTATTTATTTGATACCTGGCATCAAACCCAGGGCTTTTCACACACTAAGTACATCTACTCCTGAGTTACATCCCAGCCTTCTTGATGTGCTGTGGGACAATGATCCTATACCCTTTAAAGATTTGTCAGTTGTATTGTTTTAATAGAATTTAATTTAATAAAACGCTGATTGGCCAGGCAGGAAGTATAGGTAGGGCGACAGGAACAGGAGAATTCTGGGAAGAGGAAAAGGTCAGTCTGCAGCCATCACCCAGTCACAGAGGAAGCAAGATGTGACTACCTTGCTGAAAAAGGTACCAAGCCAGGTGGCTAACACAGACAAGAATTATGGACTAATATAAGTTATAAGAGTTAATAAGAAGCCTGTGGTAATAGGCCAATCGGTTTATAATTAATGTAGACCTCTGTGTGTTTATTTGGGACTAAATGGATGTGGGACCTGGTGGGAAAGAAACCTCAGTCAACACTGGTGCTTCAAAGGGATATTTGTGACTAGGCCACTCTATAGGTCATAAAACATGTCTCTAATCCCATTTTTTGTTTGTTTGGCCTTTTTGTTCAGTCTCTTACTTTGAAAAACTAAATATTATGCAGTTGAGCTGACTTCCTATTACTAGATTTTGAAAAAATATTTCAAAAATTTAATCCTAGGTACATAAAACCCAATATACCATCTCTGTGGCTGTAGTATTCCCACAGCTGAACTCTTACAGTAAGGTCGTCCATCATCTTGTCTCTTATTTGGGGTATACTCACAAATGCACTTAGTTTCTTTGTACTGCCCAAGGGAGCACATGTTTAGAATTTGTGTCTGTTATTTAATTATGTGAGGGGAAGGGCACCACATTTTAATGCAATCATTTCAGTATTATTACAATTCAAAAGTGTATGCTAAGTAGGAAAATGTTTCTGACACAGCAAGAGAACAACAAAACAAAATAATAACTTAGTTATCAGGACTTACTAGCCTAACCCTTCAGAACCAATGTACTACCAGTCTCACCAGGTAGTTGGATATCAACTTGAAGTTGCTGGGCTATTGACCTTAAAAGCTCAGCTTACCTGCAAATAATGCATTGGTATTTTTCCATTCCCCAAATACAATTGTTTCATGGTTTTCCTAGTCATGATGTATTATGATTATTTATAGCATTAGATTTTCTATTGTAATACAGGTCCTGGATATTGAGTCTGTGGTCTTTGTCATTTTCTTTCATGTCCTTTAAAGCTGTTCTTTGAGAAGAGAGCTCAAATGCTACAGTTTTCTCACATCAATAATCATAACCTTCAATCACATGAAAGCCTGTCATTAACACAATTTCTGGATGCAACCTTACAGTTATTCAATTAAAATCAATGCATCAGTTCAGTTCTTTCCTAAGTGTATTCAGAAGAGGAGGAAATGTGAATTACAGTATTAAAGGTATGTAAGAGATACGTGTTTTTCTTCATAAACTTGTGAGCATGGTGTATGACTATAAATATGCTCAGCGGAGTCTGAGAATATTGTAGAATATTTTCCCGGCATTGCATTTCTGTCTATAACAGTTCCCTGACCTTAGAGTTTCAGAATTCCCACTTCAAAAACTTTTCAATCCAGGCACAAGGGCACATGCCTTTAATCTCACTACTTGGGACTCAAGGCAGGTAGAAATCTGTGAGTTCAAGGCCAGCCTGATCTATATTGTGCACTTCAGACTAGCCAGGGCTATACAGTAAGACCCTGTCTCAAAAGACAAACAAAGAAAAGTAAAGTGAAATAAAATAAAAATGTTTAAGAAGAATGGCAATTTTGCTGTTTTCTGGGAAAAGAAAGATGAGCTAGAATGGATTCTGATTCCACAGGCATCGCTCCCAGAGGACAAGGTGATCAGGGCTCAGCTGAGAGATGAGCAGCAGAAATGCGGTCATAGCAGAGAAACATCGTGATTTCCTATAGCTAGAGCATGGCTTGATTGTGGAAGTGATGGCGGAGAACGAAGCTGAGACTTAGAGGAGATGCTGTGTTTGGGGTATAAAATGTCCTCTTGAGACTTGAGCATTCTAGCTCCCAAACATGGTGTTGTTGGAAGCTGATGGAAACTTGCAGAGGTGGTGTATAGTGGGAGATTTAGTAGACTATAATGTGACCTTGCAGAAGTGGTGCATACTGGGAGATTTTAGGTAACTGTGGGTGTGACCTTGCAGAAGTGGTGCATACTGGGAGTTTTTAGGTAACTGTGGGTGTTGCCTTGCAGACATAGTGCATGCTGGGAATTCTTAGGTAACTGTGGGTGTGACTTGCAGAGGTGGTGCATACTGGGAGTTTTTAGTAGACAGTAGACATGACCTTGAAGGAGACATTGGTATCCTGGCCTCTTCCTTTCTGTCCTTTTTGCTCCCTGGTTATACGGTAGATAATTTTGCTGGGACATAAACACTCAATGCAATTTGCTTACCTCCAACGAATTCTTTAACAGTATGGATCAAAATTAACTTTTCTTTTCTTTAGAAGTTGCTACTTTAGGTCTTTGCTTTCATCATGGAAAGCTGACTAACATAGGAGGTTAGTTAGAGAGATCATGGGGATTCCAATACAATTCCTGACCTCTTCCCTGTGAATATGTGAAGGGGAAGTAGCAATAGCAGCTAATCACATAGTTCTTGAACTTTTATGGATAGGGGTGTGTCATAGGGTTTCTATTGCTAAGAAAGAGATGTCACGACTATAAAAACTCTTATAAAAGAAAGCATTTAATTGGGGCTAACTTATATTCAGAGGTTAAATTTATTATCAGCATGGTGGGAAGCATGGTGGCACGCAAGCACACATGGCATTGGAGAGTTAGTTGAGAGTTCTACATCTCAGCAGGGAGCAGGAAGAAAGACACAGGGCCTGACTTGAGCATTTAAAAACCCAAGCCTGGTCTTCTGTTTAAGAGAGGGAGGAGGGATCACATGAGCAAAGCAAGGAGAGGGGCCGGTTAAGATCATGATGGGGAAAACCATAGAAACAGCTGACCTGAGCTAGTGGGAGCTCAAGGACCCTGGACTATCAGCTGGGGAACCTGCATGGGACCGAACTAGGCCTTCTGAATGTGGGTGACAGTTATACGGCTTGGTCTGTTTGGGGGACCGCTAGCAATGGGACCAGGAATTATCCCAGAACTAGCTTTTTGGAGCCAATTCTCTATGGTAGGATACCTTGCTCAGTCTTGATGCAGGAGAGAGTGACTTGGTACTGCCTCAACGTGGTATGCCAGACTTTGTTAACTCCTCAAGGGAGGCCTTACCCTTTCTGAGGAGTGGATGTGAGGTGGGATGGGGGAGATGTGGTGTGGGATAAGGGGAGGGAGAGAGAACTGGGATTGAAATGAAAATGAAAAAAATTAAATAATAAAAAATTCATATAAAAATAAAATCAAACCTCATACTCCAATGACACACTTCCTCCAACACCTACACAGACAAGGATACATCTCTTAATAGCGCCACTCCCTAATGACCAAGCATTCACATCTGTGAGCCTTTGGGGGCCTTGCCTGTTCAAACCACCACAGGGGGAAATGACCGTTGGCATTTGACCAGTGTCTGAAGTTACTGGAACCTCTACTGCAGTCACAGAACACAGGGAGCTTGTGCATTGTGGTAACTGCAGTGTGCTGAGGAGAACAGTGCACGAGGAGCTAAACCATTTGTCATTGGTCCTTCGCATTTCCCATCAGTGCAAGCAAAGGTTAGAAGAGGCACATCATAAAATGATCCAATAAACCCAAACGCTCTGTTATAAAATATCAAAATGATAAGTTATGACTTACACAGTCCAGTAGTCTTTGCCCTAGCAGAGGCAGGATGCTGCCAACACCCTAGAGTACATGGACAGGTCTACTCCTCCAGAGCATTTATCCACAGGCTGCCAAAACTCCTCTGCCCACCATGAAGCCTCCTTCACCATCTCAACCCTGAAGCAGCATCTTTACCATTTTGGGCTCCCAATTTGTCTTAGTTGGGTTTCTGAGGGATGCTGGGACTGCCAAGACTGTCCTCCATCAAGTGTCTTTCTGGAATTTTTCGTTCCTTTTCTTGGCAGATGGAGTCTCTCAGTCTGTTTTACTAGTCAGTGCAGTGTGCACAGCCTTTCCTGGATGGCAGCAGGTGCTGGGCAGAGAAGAAAGATGAAATCCCTGCTCCACGCTGTTTCTTCATTAACAGAACTTGTTTAACAAACATACCATGTAGGGTGATGGGTACAATGGACCAGGGATACTTTAAATGATGTTGTTCTAGAGCTTATTTTTGTAAACAATATTGAAAAGTTGCAGTCATTACAGATATTTGGCGGAGGGGGGGAAGGTGTTCCTGTCCTATAGATGACAGCGTTGGCTTGCTGTAGAGATTGATTTCTTTTTAAATTTAGCTTTGCTGCTGACTTGGGGGTGGCTTTTTCTGTGTCCTTCAAGCTGTGCTGGCCTAGGAAAGCCCCCCTATCTTCACCCTTCTAGCATGCTGTGGTTAGTTATCATACCTCTTTGAGCTTATCTGGGGAAGAGGAGGAGGTTTGTGTTGCAAACTCCCCAGGCTTTGTATAGGCCAGCCTGCTCCCACGACAGCGGGTTGACTAGGCAACGTGAAGGGTGCTTGCAAACAAGCCTGGATGTTCCTGCCTGGTTGGCTGCCATTCCCTAAGAAGGCAAGTAGGCACAATGGCTTGGACAGTATTAGCTGATGGCATTAACCTTTCAGACGTGTTGATGTTTTATGGCTAGAGGTTTGTTTGGACAGAGCTAGTTAGTTATCTCATGAAAGGATGTGTGTACTAATTAGTCATAGTCAAACCTAAAAAAAAAAAACTTGGAAGCTATTATCTGTGATTACACTTGGAAGAAGCATTGTATGAAGCAATGAAGTCAAAAGCATTGATCTTTGAGTTGCCGACATGCATTTAATTTTGTGTGGGAAGAAGTACCTTTTAAATAGCCCTACTAAACTAAACCAAGCAGAAACAAAACCAAAAAAAAAACCCTCCAAGCAAGAAGAGAACAGATGGTCAAGACCTTATTAGGCCATCTTTAAGATGTGCAACCCCACACCAGTTCCAATGGCCTCAGATGCCACCAACGATGACATTTCTTGAGAAAGCTGAGACATTTCATAGCAAGTCACCCACCCAGATATAAAATGGGCATTTTCTTTAGCCCACTTTTCTTTGTTCCTTTTAAATTAAACATCTGCTAATGGAGATTAAACTATTTATTAGAGTAAGTTTACACATAAGGATCTTAAGCCTAATTTTCTCAAGATACTGTGAGTCAATGTTTGACTGCGCTATATATAACAGCTATGGTAAATCATAAACAAAAGCAGACATATGTAAAGCAGATTCAGGAGCCTGGGGTCGTGACCGCTGCTCTTATTGTACGCTGTACTTGCCAGATTCTAACCTTGCTATGTTAAAGTAACTACATTTTTTTTCCTGGTGGAAAAATGGTTTATTTTTCTGTGGTATTTTTTAGTTACTATTGTTTGTGTGTGTGTGTGTGTATGTATGTATGGACAGACTTCTGAGTCCATTTAGTTTTGCTCATACGTATATATTTTTAGGGCAGACCACTTTGTATTGAATAGTCAGGGGGCTCATCCCTAAGACTGGTTCTCTCACAATGGCTTCCATCTAGGGGTGGGACCTCGTGAGACTTACCCCATTCACGTTGGCACGTAAACTAGTGTTGTCATTGTTTGGATCTTGTTGAAGGGGTCATTTTGGGGGCCAGTGATGTGTCTGGACTTTTGTCGTTGTTGTTGTTGTTGTTCAGTTCCTTGGTTTCCTTGCTGGTAACATACCAATTTAGGCATGCTTTCTCCTTCTGTCCTGAGATAAATGTCAGTCATTGTAGAAGCTCTGTGTTTCCTTCTCTGTAGCTGGTGGGAGAAAAAAAAAAAAAGCACATTTGTCTCAGATTTCTCTAGAAATCAGCATTGGGCTAAGATACTTTCTCACCCCTGACCCAATTACTGTTGTAGAGAAATGGAATGCACCAAATATGGTCACATTTTGCAAAACGATGGAAAATAGTCTAGAAAATGTGTCGTTGGGTAATTTCATTGTTTAAACATCGTAGTGATGCTTAGTCTGCTTCCCCGAACCAAGAGAGCTGCAACTCCATTATGGTCGAATCCTATGAGACCCCTGCTGTCTGTGCAGCCTGCTCTGGCACATGGATGTCTGAATACTTAACCAAGCTTGACATCTGCCTATCCCAAGGTGAGGTCACAAACCAGCAAAGGGCCATTGCTGCTCTTCAACTGGACTAAGACCCCAAACCTGAGCCTGAGACTTTAGAGTCCTCAGCTAAATGGCTCTGTGATCTGTCACACTTATAAAACATCAATGCAACCTGGTCCCTGGTCCTCTGCAGGCGAAATGTGTGACAAGGCAGAGACTGTCTGCAACGATCCTTTGGGCTTTAATCAGTGCTGTTTGAAAAGAGGTTCCTTACGCTGAGTGGGCCTTGGCTGCTATTTCTCTTCAGCAGCTTGTCTGTTTTATATATTTAACCACACCAAGGAAATGCAATCCTTTCACGTTTTCTAGTAGTAAAATCTTTCCCAAGGCTCAGCATCTGCCGTCTCTCATCTGTTCTTAATATTAAGGTAGAAAACGTCTTCCGCTGCTTGGGCGACTGTGTGAATTCTAGCTTACTGATCTACACTCGGACACACGGTCAATGCCACTGACACAGAACCTCGTGGTGTTGCCCTTGATTGACAGTTCATTGTCATTCCTGTTGAGTGGAGGATTGAGGAAGAGGAGCCTAACCCTCGTGCAGAATAATTTTAGCGGCACATCTATCGAAGAAGCCAGACACAGGTTCTTAAGTCACAATGTGTACAAAATGGGTGTTCTGAAGACTTACCTCTCTCGGCCTTCACAGAGGATTATTGTCATTGGGAGCTTAGTACTTAATTTTTGGGATTCTTAGTAACTACTACTTTAATTTGGATGTGTCAAGGAATATATGTATAACCCATTTTGTTTTAAAGGTAAAACTCTTTACTTTCTCTTAGGGAAACAAAGGAAAAAGCATTCATGAAGATGACCTTGTTCAGGTCGGATCTGTAATCTGAATTCACAGCTCTCTCTTCACTGTGTCGCTGGATCAGTGACAACGGCCCAGACTTGAAACGTGAAGCACCCTAGAAAGGAAACCTGACGAACAGATTTTCCCGCAGCTGTTGTGGATTGGGGGTTGGGGGCAGCATTCTTTCTCTTCTCTCTGCGTGCCTGCCATGCAATCCCAACACTACTGACTAGGAAGGTCCAAGGAAGCTTAGTCAGACTTAAGCCGTATTATTATTAACAGCAATTAAGCCTGTGATGTCATTGTCTTCTTTCCCCGGATTATTTACCCTCAAGTTAGCTCTAGTAAGGGTTGGACCAAAGGGTAGAAAAAGTCTGCAGGGAGATGTCCAGAACTACTGTTCTTCTCTAGTCCTCCAGCAAGTCCTAAGGTTCAGGGAGGCTTCTACGGTGTTGCTCAGTCACCAGCAACCTGTGTTCTCTCAACCGTATTGCTGTTGTGGCATAGACTTCATTGTGAGCCTTTTGGCACTTCTGCAGGCTGAACGTTCCCCACCCACCAGTCTCTTTCTGAACAGACCACTGCATGCAGTAGGAGAATGCCTACTTTCTGGAAACACTTCCACTGGTTTTCTCTGTCATTGCAGCAAAAACACGGTCTCCTTTGTGGTTTGCAAGCTTGCCTGTATGTTCGGGCATACGTCTCTCCATTTTCTGTTGCTCGACACATCACAGGTGCATTCATTTTCTTTTTTCACTACTACAATCTCTTTCCTGTCTTGGGGTCTTTATTCAGGTCCTCTTCCCTGCTTTTGAATACCCCTTATTTCTTTGTACAAGCAGACTCTCATTAAATTCTCAGCCAGTCTCATGTACTCTGCCGTCTACCCAGACTGTTCAGTTTAGGATCCTGTCTTAAATTCTCTGCAGATCTTCCAAGTTATCCCCCACAAGACAACATGTAGTATCTAAGTGTGTGAAGTCTGCCTCCAGCACGAGAGCATGGGTTCTCTCTTAGCCCTTGAAGGCACAGTCTAGCAGCCTGGGTTGGAGTCCTTCAGCCTTTACCTGGAGCGTTGAGAAGTCTTGTCCTCAGCCTAGGTTTCATGACATAGAGGAACCAATATCATTACCTAAATTGGACCACTCCAGGATCAGTAAGAGAATTCATATAAAATGTTAAATGGAGTGTTCAGTGTATATTAGGCATTTAATTTATATTAGCTTTACTAGAGTATCTTAGTTACAGGTCTAGTCTCAGTGAAGAGGCACCATGGTTAAGGCAGTTTATAGAAGAAAGCATTTGTTTGGGGGCTTGCTTACAGTTTCATAGAGTTAGTCCATAATCAATATGGCTGCATGACAGCAAGCAGGAGGCAGACAGGGCACTTGAATGGTCATGTCTGGAAGCCTGGAAGCAGATGGCAGACAGAGAGAGGAAGAGAGAGAGAGAGAGAGAGAGAGAGAGAGAGAGAGAGAGAGAGAGAGAGACTGAGACTGGGCCTAGCATGGGCTCTTGAAACCTCAAGCCCACCCCAAGTGACATACTTTATCCAACAAGACCACACATCCTAAACATCCCTAAATGGTCTACCAACCAGGAACAAAACAGTCAAATACATTAACCTGTTTCCTTCCTTCCTTCCTTCCTTCCTTCCTTCCTTCCTTCCTTCCTTCCTTCCTTCCTTTCTCCCTTCCTCCCTTACTTCCCTCCCTCCCTCCCTCTTTCCCCTTCCCTCCCTTCCCCTTCTGTCTTTCTTTCTTTTTTCTTCTCTTCCTTTTCTGTTTTTGTTTTTCGAGACAGGGTTTCTCTGTGTGTCTTTGGAGCCTGTCCTGGAACTCACTCTGTAGATCAGGTTGGCCTCGAACTCACAGAGACCTGCCTGCTTTTGCATTCACCACAACCCAGCATATGGGTCATTTTCAGTTTAGTCCACCACACATAGATTAGTGATTTCAGTGTTTTACTCATTGAAGGCAAATGTAATGAGGAAACGACATCCGTTTCCTGAACTTCTTCTTAATACACCTTTTAACCCAAGGAGTTTTACATCATTCTGGACATATAGGTATATAAATCAAACACTTTCAGACAGTGAGTCATAAAGAATTTATTTTAAAAGTGTTCTCTGATATACATGTTATTTTAACATTCATTAAAGATGAAAGCAAATTTGTGTGCTAATCTGATGAACATGCTTGAAGAATCAATCTTGACTGAATATTTGATACTACAGGGTGCAGACTGTCTTCAGTCTTTTCAGAATTGGTGGAGACCGTGATTTTATATTCATCAGTGCTGAGAACATGACTTCACATAAAAATGTAGTACAGAAGAATAGAAATATGTCCAGAAGTTGGAAGCTTTGTTCTGTTCCCATGCCAAAATTCATTTAGTGACTTTTTTTATATATAAAACCCAAACAGCAGGTTTTCAAATCAAACATTTTAAGATAACATATTCCAAAGATATGTTAATTTGATGTATGCAGAGGAATGATAGTAGGAAAAAACTTTTTATAGTTTGTAATTAAACCATCATGTTTTAGCAAGAGCAGAAATCTTTGTGTGCATAGTAAAGATGCTGCAATGCAGTTCATAACAGACAGTAGTCTTGACTCGGAGCCATGGTGTTTGAGGCCATGATGGTTGGTGTTATGTGATGCGATGGCATGCAGTGTGCAGAATGAGCATGCAAGGTCACTGTGGATGGCATGCAGCGTGCAAATTGAGCATGCTTTATGAGAACCAAGGCTGCTACGGATGTCATGCAATGTGCAGCGTGAGCATGATGTATGAAAGTCTGGGTCACTGTGGGTGATATGCAGCATGCAGAATGAGTGTGTTGTATGAAAACTAAGGCCACTGCACATGGCATGCAGCATGCAGAGTGAGCTTGCTGTAGGAGAACCAAGGCCGTTGCAAGGCTGCACAATGCTCCACAGTTGATCATGTCCAGGAACCTCCGATGAACCTCTGATTCATTATGTCTTTGAATTTTTCATTACATTTTGGTGTTTCATGTTCAGAAGTCTTGTCCTGTGCCGGTTTTTTGTAACCACTACATTCAGGTATGTGATGCCCCCTGCGATGTGGTGTCATGATCCACAGTTTAATAAGCCAAACTCCGGAAGACTTGTTTTACATGTTAGAACAGTGCTCTAGACATTTGTTTTTAAATGTTGACTTCATTGTTGTTCTCACTAAGGTCCTTCCTTCCTTCTTTCCTTCCTTCCTTCCTTCCTTCCTTCCTTCCTTCCTTCCTTCCTTCCTTCCTTCCTTCCTTTTAACTTCCTTTTAAATGCCCAGTAAGTCACACTAAAATAGTTAGTCTCTTCACAGGTCAGCTTGAGACAAGCCTCAAGACAGACTTTGGAGTCAATGATAACCCTCCACACCGTGTCTCTGTATTCATTCTGTTCATAAGAATATTTGCACAGTAACCTTTAGGCCTCTGCCAGGCCCCAGGCAGTAAGAATAATAACTCTGTGTAAGGCGGTTCTGATGGTGTATAGACTCTCCCTGTCAGATACCTTCTTTGGGTAAATATTTATGTGAAACGAAGCACACGAGTTAAAATAACCACAAAGGAGCTGCGCTCTGCCCTTGTGACCGCCGCAGAAAAGTCTGTGTGTTAGCAGTTGCTTTAACAACATCTGGCACCGAAACATGAAGACAAAAATATACTTTGCCCTGTGATATTTATAGCACTGCCAGTTTAACCATTGTGCCCTATTTAGGAATATTCTTGAGTGAGCATTATTTTAACATCCAAGAGCATAGTCATAGATTAGTGGCTCTCCCTGACCGCAAAAGGCAGAGAGTATCCTTACGTATACAAGTCTAGGACGAGCAAGGGAACTCCCGCTGGTAGGAAGCCCTTTTGCACTCTGACTTGGAAGGCAAGGGTGAGGGAGATAGTGTGTTAAGTTTTGTGTGAGCTGTCGGGAAACCTTCTCTTTCCGGTTTATACATGAGAAACACTGTTACTGAATTCTGAGTTGTCCCTGGCACATGCGGCGTGTGTTTCTCTGTGGCATCCCAGTTGTTACCCACCGCTCAGTTCACGTGATACACATTATAGCTAGCTAGATGGCACGCTAAAATGTGTGGCCACCATATATCTTGACACTTTCTAAAACACACACACACACACACACACACGTTTATATATATATATATATATATATATATATATATATATATATATATATATATAATTGGTGGTTCAAAAACTAAAGTCTGAAAATAGTGGCCTTTGTCATAGAACTCTTGCTAAAATTTTCACGTGTCCTTCTGACTAGCGTCAGTTTTCTCTGTCATGGGAGGCCCCTTTGTGGACTCGATTTGCTCAGTCGACTCCACTTTCTGAAGCATGTGTGTTAAAATTTGTGAACACACAACACAACACTAGAGTTAGTGTGTAAAGTACCACAGCCTTGTTTCTTTTATCCTGAAGGATTTCTTGCTTTCCTGAGCCTCGTATGTGCCTCTCAAATTCCATCTCCTCTCCCTCTCAATTCTTGCTTTGAGTACCAGTATATTAGAAAATGCACGTGAAATATTTCTAAACTAAAAGTAAATTGGCTTCAGTGAATTTGACCCAGGAGAGAGATATGAGAGGGGAGGAAGGAAAAGGGAAATGTAATCATACTGTAATCTCGAAAAATAAAGGAACTAATTTGTTAAGTAAATTGACATCATTGGTTACCTGAAAGATATCCAATGGCTCCAGTGGAATAGTCTTGTTTTTTTTTTTTTTTCAGTTATTCAACGAAACAATATGTCATTGCTTACTGTGTGTTCCTTACCGGACTGGGGACTATGAGCTGATGCCTGGCATTGAGGGAGATATAGGCCTGACATGTGCACACCTGTGACTGAGAAGGACCCTCACTCTAACCTGGGGTGGTCAGGGAAAGTGCCCCGAAGGAGGCCAGAGGCTGAGCCTTCAATGAAGAGTCTCAACAGAATGACATTTCGGGTGAAGACAGGAGAGATGATACGGAGAGGTTGTGTGTGGGGGCGGGCAGGTGGCAGAAGATACTACAGAGAGGCTGTGGGGGGAGCAGAAGTTGATACAATTAGACTGTCTGTGGGGGGGGGTAGTGAAAGATGATACAATTAGGCTGTGGGGGGTAGTGGGAAATGAACAATTAGCCTGGGGGAAACAGGAAGTATACAATTAGGCTGTGGGTGGGGGTTGGAGATGAACAATTAGGCTGTTGGGTAAGGTGGGGGAACAGTACAGTGAGGCTGTGATGGCAGGGGCTTGGAGATTCCAGGTGAAGATTTTCCTGCTTCCCCATCCATCACCCCCATCTCAGGCTCTTTTCAGAACCCCCCTCTCCCTGTGAGCAGCCATCATGTTCTGCTCCTTTTCCCCATGGGCTCGGGTCATCCATCTCTCTTCTCCAGGGCCAACTCCTGGCTGCTGCCATAACTTATAAATAACTTTTATCTAACTTAGATGTGGTTTTTAAGTGTCCTTCTCTGCTTCAGACCTTTGTAGCCTCCCCTCAACTCTGGTTCTCCTCATAGTTGATTTATCTCAGCAAAGATATGGCACCTTGCCCCACTCTCATAAGATCCCAACAGTGTCTTCTTCCTTTTCCCTCTGTCGATTCCTCGGCTCTCCTCAGTACCTTTTGAAAATCTTTCTAATCTATTAACATCTATTACCCTTTACCAACCTGTTTCAGATGCTGGCAACCTTTCCTTACATCATCCTAACAACCCACCACCTGGCTTGTGTGTAGTTCTTTCTCCATTACAACCGGAACAACAACAACAACAACCAGAAAGATCCCTTCAATAAAGCTCTGGTCCAAACTCTCAGTAGCTACTAATGACCTTCAGGATAAGCACTGAGTGTTCAGAGCTTCCGCTCTCCCACTCCAAGTTGGTTGCGTCTGGCCACTTATGCTGCTTTGCCACTTATGCCCCCTTTTCTCAGTAGATGAGATTTGTTTCCTATGTATTCATCTTCCTGACATGAACTCTTGACCAGGAGAGCTTTCCAGCCTCTTTTCCGTATGCTCTGTCTTATGATTAGAGTGACAGGGCTCTGATTTATGGTAGTGACTAAGAGAATGCAGGGAAGCTAATGTCACCAAGGAAGGTTTTTATTACTTGGGTTCCCTGCGGTCCTGTCCTAACTATGCAGGGCCACAAGAGAAGGCACGAAAGAGCAAAGGGCAAACAAAGGCTATGCCTTTATTGTGCTTGCCATAGAAAAGGCAACATGAAAGAAACCACTTATGGTTGATTAATTCGAGTCATTCTAGAGCAGTGGTTCTCAACTTGTGGGTCACAACCCCTTTGGGGGCTCACAGGTCAGATAATCTGCATATCGGGTATTTATATTGCGATTCATGACAAAATAACAATGTTTATCAAATTAGTAGCAGAATTACAATTATGAAGTAGCAACAAAATTAATTTTATGGCTGGGGGTCACTATAACAAGAGGAATTGTCCTAAAGGGTCACAGCATTAAGGCTGAGAATCCCTGTTCTGGAACAGATGGCCTACCTACTTGCTGGGGTTGATTTAGGGAAGGGAAAGTATTAGCCTGGTTTCTGATAGTTAAATAAATGAATGGACGGTGGATACAGATTCAAGATTGCTTAGGAGTGCTGGGCGACAAGCTATAATCTTAGGAATAAACTTTTTTTGGGAGGGCATTGTTTCCCCACCCTGAAAGACGTCCCCACAATATCAAAATATCATGAAATAAAGAATAAAAAACATGATTGATACAGGACCATGGTGGAATATATATCTCCTTGCATTTATATGTCTCAAACTTTCCAATTAAAGGTCTCTTAAGAACAGACATCTGTCTGTCTTGTTTCCCATATAGGCCCAGAGCTCCCCCATGATGTTCCTTATTTAATGCATGCTCAGTAAACAATGGCATTAAAGCATAGATGCCTTTCTCCCTGGCATTTATGCCTAGTGTCCCACCTAAAAATGATGAGCACAATAATTTTGGGGTGGTGGTGGTTCAAGACAGTGTTCCTCTGTGTGGCTCTGGCTGTCCTGGAACTCACTCTGTAGACCAGTAACTATTTTTAATATAGAGTTGATACAGCAATAAAATGATCAAACTATATTTTCCTTTGCTTAAAGTGTGAGGCCTTTTTTTTTCCTCTTTCACATTAGCAAACGTAGTAAATATTTCTACTTGCCTTTAAGTTGATTCTGTATAATATCTATTACTTCAAAGACCATGAAGAGAAGAATAGTTCTCTACTCCTTGTGCCAACCCGAGGTTCTTTTCTTGGGTGTTTTTCCCCACAGTGAACATTTGACGCTGCCTGGAGGTGTTTCCAGCTGTCGCAACGGGCATCTCCTGGGTCAGGCTGGGGATGCTGCTGAACATCTTCTAATACAAATGTCAGGGCCACCCTCCAACCAGGACTAATCCAATCTAAAATATCAACTGAGCTAATGTTGGAAAACCTTTTGTTAGAGGCTAGTACATTTGACAAGCTTAATTAAAAGACCTCACATAAGTATAATCTCCAGGCTCCTCCATGAAGCAATTATGAGCTAACTAGCCGGCGTCTTAGAAGTAAAGACAGAAGCCCCAAGGAAGAGTGAAGTCAAAGGAAAACACAACATGTAAGCTGTCAATGAGCTCATTGTCTGAGCAAATGGCTCGGGAAGAAATCTCAGTGGGCTGGGACCCAGCTGGGCGATGCTGAGGTCTGGGTTTAGGACGGAAACCGGAATGATAAGCTTCTTAATGGACATTTAGAAAGCTTGTTTAGTTTAGTGGGTGTGACATGGGGGATGACAACAATTGCATAGGAATCTAGAAACTGCCAAATCGCTGTGCTCAAAACTAAAATTGCCTTTTAAAGATTTATTTTATTTGTGTGCGTGTGTGCATGCTTGTGCGCCTGGTGTCTGTGTCCGTGTTCATGAGTGCAGGTGCTCATGGAGGCCAAAAATGTATCAGATCCCTTGCAGATGGAGTCTCAGGCAAGTGGGAGCTGCTAGCAGCAGGTGCTGGGAATTGAACCCGGGTCCCCTGTCAGAGCAGTGCACACTCTTAACCACTGAGTCATCCCTCTAATCTCCGAGCTGAAGTTTTCTTGTGTATACAGGCCGCCATTACTCAAAGCAAACGCTTCCCCTATTCAGGACTGGCTTTACTGCCTGTACCCTTTTACCTTTGCCAAGGCTTGCAAATGCTGTCCTCTAAGGTAGAAATTTTGTTTTGCAGGGGAAATTAGGATGTGTGGACTTACATTGGGTGAGTAAGATAAGTGACCTGTGTTCTTCACACAACTCCATTAAGATAGAGAACAGACTGTAAATTAAACTAGTAGCGCCCTAAGGGCAACTTGGTGAGTTTCAGAACTGCTTGCCATCATGGACCAAGGGTGTGGTCCCTCGAGGTGACCACAGGAGAAATGAAACACTGAGATGTGTTTGCAAACATACTTAGTAGCGCATGGCTTTCCGTGTGTGCTCGTGTCTGCACATGGCTTTCTCTGTGTGTGTGCATGTGTCTGCACATGGCTTTCTCTGTGTGTGTGCATGTGTCTGCACATGGCTTTCTCTGTGTGTGTGCATGTGTGTCTGCACATGGCTTTCTCTGTGTGTGTGCATGTGTCTGCACATGGCTTTCTCTGTGTGTGTGTGCATGTGTCTGCACATGGCTTTCTCTGTGTGTGTGCATGCCTGGAAAGATTCTGGAGTTTGTTTAAAACTAAAGTTGTGCTGCAGAGAGACTATTTAAGATAGATCTCATTGTGCCCTTGGTTTTTGACACTTGTTTTAAAAAGTTCATCGTATTTCCTACTGTGCACATGATGGAATGTGTGCACTGTATGAAGATGTGTGCGCCGTAGCAGGCGAGAACTGTGGGGTGAGCTCCAGGGATCGAACTCAGGTTGCCAGGCTCACTGAGCCATCCTGCTGGCCTTTGTGTTTAATGCTTTTTCTTTCCTTTCACATAGAACAAGACTTGATTTTTTTTGTTGCTTAGCTTATTTAGGTTTCGGACACTAGGCCTGCACCTCCAACACCTTCACATTTCCGACTCCTCAGCAGGGAAAGGACATTTGGTCCTATCTCAGACCCGTTTTAGACCATGTGGAGCCATGTAGCCTCCACTGACATGCTTTGGTCTGCTTTAGGCACTCTCTCTTCAACATCTGTCTGGGGACACAGCACATAGTTTTGTGTTTTCCTGATTTTTATTGGTATAAAGGTACGCCGTTTTATTCCCGTGGCTGTGGAACAGGGCCAGCCTCGTTTTTGGCTGTGATGCTGGAAAGCTTAGACATCACATCAAACTGAGGGCCCCTGCACACCATTGCTCGAGGAGAAAAGAGTTAATGTTGAATTTTTAAGCCATGATCTCACACTTCAAAATCTGATCATTCCTAGATTAGACAAGGAGCTATGTTACTCCTCAGGTTCTTTGGCCAGGTGCCAGCTCGATTTTTACCATATGGTCCTAAATTTAGACCAGCTTTATGTGTGTCAAATCAAGTTCTCAGTAGCTATAATTACCCCAGGTTGGTGTTATAGGAGATGAACTGATGAGACTCAAACTGTAGTCTGGTCTCAAAAACCTACCAAATTCACCGTAGTCTGCCCAGAACTGTTCCTCCCAACTTTGAAATTGTTTCCTGCATCCTGGGCAACTCCTTAGTTGTGGGCAAAGAAGATGCTTTCTTAACTCGGTTTCTTAGCTCATCCCCTACTATTTGGGGTTCGTCCATGCTGAAAACAGTTTCCCATGGTAAAGGCACAAACACACCCACAGTAAGAGTTGCAGAGCAGTGGCCAGAACGTACTGAACAACCTGCCAACTGTGCTGGTTCACGCTAGAGTCAGACCCTTTTCTCATGATGGTCCAGGCTATATGCCAACCAGTAACCACAGAAATACACAGGGATAGCATGGATAGAGTTTGAGTTTTAAAGCTCAATCTATTGCACTTATATTTCTTTTGGTTCTAACAACTAATGATCTTGTGCAAGAAAACAACCACCATTTCCTTTGTTAATGACTTAATGTGGTCTGTTTGACAGTGATATACAGTCTCTGAAAACACTGATATATTTTGCTCTTAGTTGCTGCTAAACTCACCAAAATGCATCATTAGTTATTTTGTATAACTGGACAGGAAAGAAGGGATAGTGTGCCTGGTTCTCTCATATTGACACTTTATTGAACACAATTGGGAACATACTCAGAAAGGGCAAGATGTGCCCATTCTCCGGCACTGAGATAAAGGTGTGTCAGCCTCATGCTGTCAGCCAGCCAGAGACTGACAGATTGAAGGTAAGAGAGGAAGGAGAAAGGGGCCTCCAGCTAGAGAGTTTCCCACATAAAAACCTCTAAGTAGGTCCAGATGTCTTAAAATAAAAAATATGTATTCCACCATGGTGATTAGGGTTTTATGTGCTTGAGATTGACTTTGAGGGTTCAAGAAGAAAGGTAGGACATCAAACAAAGCCAGCGCTTTCCTGCAGAATAAGGGCTCAGTGTGTGCTGCTTTGTGAGCACAGAGCACAGACGTTATTTTTAATGCAATTGGCAGATGAGGGGGAGCAGCCAGGAACTTTCTTGGTCTGTGGCCTAGTTATAGAATGAGAGAGGGAGGGAGAGAGAGACAGAGAGACACAGAGAGAGACAGAGAGAGAGACAGAGAGAGAGAGAGAGAGAGAGAGAGAGAGAGAGAGATCACAGTGTGGCAAGGACATTCCTGTATTTGCCTCTGCTGACTGGTGAGAAAGAGAGAGAGAGAGAGAGAGAGAGAGAGAGAGAGAGAGATATCACAGTATGGCAAGGGCATGCCTGTGTTGGCTTCCGTTTCCCTGCTGACCGGCATGCTGTGCATTTCCGTACCTTCATGTCACCCACAGTGTTACACCCTCACCTCTCACCCTTTGTACTCCTCGGACTTTACTAAAGAACTGATCTATGTTGCATCTTCATCATTTTTTCCTGGGAATTCACACGAAGTCTTGCTAGTCTCCCTCTTGACTTTTGTCTTGTGTTTCAAATCCACTACATAAGAGAATGCCGCATGCCCTCTTTTCTCTTTCCTAATGTCTCATGTAAAATGCTTGAGCGAGAACATTGAGTGTTTGAAGGGTGAAATTAAGGAAAAGTTCCTCAAGGGCCATTGAAACAGCTCAGAGGACAGAGGCTGTTACCATCAAGGCCGATGACCCAAATTTCATCCCCAGATAGTCAGATAGTGGACAGAGAGAATCAGATCACAAAAGTTGCAAGCATGCGCACACACACAATAAATAGATAAGCAAATAAAAAGTTTTCCATTTTGCTGTGTCAGGATCAGGCACTTGGATCGACCAATTGTGTCTTTGAACTGGGCAGGTGGGCTGTTTGTGTGAGATCCCAGCTAACACTTTTGAACCAAACACTCTCCTTCATCTCTCTGTTTTGACAAAACGAGTATTTTGTTTGGAGTTTTTCAGTTATATGGCTACTTGTCATCTGATACGTGGTATTCGCCTTTGAATCCACTTGGAGCATCTGGTGATAAACCTCTGTCATCTCCGTTCTGCTCTTTGGTAGCCAGATGGGGAAATGGTTTACATCAGGCACGATGTATATCTGAGCACTCAGGTCACGGGCAGAGTGGTATTGCCTTTTACGGGCAGCGAGACATGGAGTGTGCAGCCGCTTTCCTCTTCCGGCCACACGGACGATGGGACACGAAGCCTTGTTTTTATGTCTGGATTCCAGGGCAGAATTATTTTCTAAACATGTTTGTGTCAGCAGCCCGAGCCTTGTTGAAAGCAGCATTCTCTCTTGAAGTGCAGCAGAATGGATGACCGGCGGCTCCAGCCCGCTTCCATCTGATTAAAGCCACCTGACGGAAGTTGAGCACCACAAACTCTGATCTTTATCCTCTTGTCTTTAGTCCCTCCTCGCCCATAAGAGCAGGACCTAAATTATGTTAATAAAGCCCCGCTCAGAGTAATCATCACACTGGGTAGAATTTCCCCCTTGCTAGAGGCAATTTTGAACCATGTGGAACATTCAAAGGAGGGTGGAAACAGCTTACGGCAGTTGATTAGTTTAATTCTGGAGTGTGGGATGTGTTTCAAGTCTTGATAGGAAGTGTTTTCATAGAATTGTGTGTGTGTGTGTGTGTGTGTGTATGTGTGTGTATGGTGTGTATGTGTGTGGTGTGTATGTGTGTGTTTGTGTATGTATGTTTGTGTGTCTGTATGTGCGTCTTTGTGTGTGTGTATGTGTGTTTGTGTGTGTGTATGTATGTGTGTGTGTCTTTGTGTGTTTGTGTGTGTTTAAAAGGACAGAGTAACACAGGAATTGCAATAGCAAATGGACTCTCCTCAGCCCTATTGTCCAAATGACCCCTTTGGTTCAATGTCACGATAGTTGCAGGGTTTTGATTAATGCTTGAGATTTCAAGTAAAAAACGTATAGTTTTTTTAATAGATTCTGATTATGCAGGAAGATTTAGTTCATTAGCTCTGTAAACAAAAGAAGGAAGTCTCTTCATGTAAAATTTGTGTAAGAAGGTTTGGTTTATACGGTGTTGATGGTGTTAACTGAGAAGTCTTACAGCAGTTACTAAGACAGGAGCTTTAAAACTTGATTACACTAACAGGATCCAAATTGTTAATATCTTGGCTCACAAGAACAGAAAGAAGAACCAATTAGCCAGTGTACCTGGAAAATCTGCAGTCAGCTTTCTTAAGGAGGAGAAGTGACCGGGACAGATGCTGCTCGGGCCTGCATTCACCACAGGTTCTCAGCTGGAGAATGTGGCAGAATCACCCACGGTGGGCTTGCTGAGCGGCAGGTTGCTGCCTCTGCCGCTGCGTTTCTAACTCAAGCCTGGGAGGAGGGTAATTTACCCTTCCAACAAGTTCTGACTCCATACTGATGTGCACCAGGGACTACACCCTGAGAGCTCCTGTTGTAGTCATAGCTGGCCCCCCATAGAGCAGAGCACACATTCACACACACACACACACACACACACACACACACACACACACACAGAGAGAGAGAGAGAGAGAGAGAGAGAGAGAGAGAGAGAGAGAGAGAGAGCAAGCCCTGGACAGAGGCTTAAACTGGGGGCATGTCCTTCTCCTGAACCCTTAGCCCCAAAATGCTCTTTCTTCTTCAAACACTGTGTTCCCAGGATCACAATCTTTGCCTGCTTCCTCTTCTTATGCCAGAAATATTTTCTTGGCCACACCTGTCTCTTGTGTATGAGTCCACATAAATATACATCAATGTCACACAGCTAGCAAATGCCATTTCAGGTTCCTAAGCTAACAGCAAGAGGCTCAGGGCACCAAAGAGACACTGGAATTGCTCCTGTCTACTCGTGACCGAAGGGACTTCATGTGACACACCAAAGAGTTTCAAGCAAGCAAACCAGAGTTTTACCTCAGAGACACTTCAGGCAACTTTTGAGGACTTTCACGTCGAGGCTCCCAGCTCTGATGTACACCAAAGGCTTGGACTTTATCCCTACACACATATGGGCAATGAGGGTGCAGCGCTCCCTCACCACCATGGAAAATTGATTCCTGGTGGTGAAAAACTTGTGATTGGAATCAATGGTTTGCGAGTTTCCAAATTTGTATGGTATATCTGTAGCATTAGGATTTCATCGTGTGTGTCCCAGGGTGGGGTATTAGAAAATATCTCAAAAGATAATTTCTTTTATCTTTATAATTTCTTTAATCATATTTTTTCGGGAAAATAATAATGAATAAGAGGTTAGGCATGCTGATGGAAGCCTGTAAGACTTGCTAATTTCCAAATACTTTGGACATCTAGTTGAATTCTCTTGCAGGTGTTAAAGCAGTGTCCCTGGCTTCTGCAGCAGTAGCTGCCTGCCTGTGGGTGCCTTCACTTTGGGCTGTTCCTCATCATTTTGCCCTTTTATTTCAGAGTCCATCACAAATATGTCTTTACTTGACTCCAGTCACAAATCCATCCATCTCATTTTATAGTGAATATTCCTGTCTTGGTGAGGCTAACAAAATGTTGGCTTGAAGCCGCAAAGCCACCGAACAACTTGCAGCTCCTTTCAAGGCAGACCAGATACATTCCGTCAACTTTGCAAGAATTCTGTTCTTAGCAATACTGCGTTTTGTAAGAAATTTTAACAAATTACGAACTCATTAATTTGCAATAAAATAATTCAAGAAGGCTTGCGATACAGCCCAAGGCTAAATCACTTGTCTGGCCTGTGGGAAGCCACCAAGTTTTATAGCCTTCACCATAAAGAGAACAGAAACCAAACCAAACCAAACACAGTTTTAGAGCACCACATCCACCCAAAAAAGGCAAGTATACCAAAATATCAATGACTTGCGAAAGGATAGGTTTGCTTTAAAATCTCTCTGGGATTTTCAGTTGCTATGGTATGAGGAGGCCAGCAGATTAGGGGACAGCTGCCATTGAAAAGATGGTTTCTTTCTCCGGTTTCCACAAGGAGGGGCACGTGCTGCCGCACAGGACCCCTGAGGAAGCCCAGGCCTATCAAGGGGACAAGGGAAGAACTGCACAGAGTCCCGTTGCTGGATAGGAAGGAGTGGGCAGAGCAGGTGAGCCATGGAGTAGGTTTCCGATCGGCTCATCTCAGTACTTCTGGACGGCTGGGTGTCCAGCAGTCCCTGGCTATGCAGATAGCCCAGGATGCGGAGGCAAAGGCATATTACCTATCAGAGACGACAGTGAAGCTGTGAGGTCAGGGTTGGCTCTTATGTTGGTTACTTTTCTTGTCACAGCGATCAAATACCCAACAGTGACAGTTAAAGGAAGGCAGGACTTGTTTTGTTCCCGTTTGTGAGGCTTCCGCGTGTGGTTGCTTGTCCTCGTGCTGTTGAACTGAATGTTCTGGCAGTGGGAAAGGGTCGGGGAGGCGTTTGTCCACTTCCTGGCAAGTGAGGAGCAAACTGAAACAGGATGGTGGGGCAAGTAGAACCTCCAGAGGCACGCCCCCATCCGCCTATGTCTTTAGCTAGGCCCCACCCACACCTGAGAGTTTCCACCCATTCCTAAGAGAGCAACATCCGCTGGGAGACCCGAGTCTCTCACTTAGCACTGAGTTTGCGGAGGCTTAGGAGAGGTTTATGTGCAGGCAGACCCTTTTCTTTTGCCAAGGATTAGGAACCTTGGGAAGGCAGTGAGGTCCCAGGTACAAGAAAACAAGACTACAGAAAATAAAGCCAAGTATAGTGGTGTACCCCTGTAATTGCTAGAACTCAAGAAACTGAGGCAGGAGGGTTTCCACAGGTTTGAGGTCAGCTCAAGTTACAAATCAAGGGCCTTCATCAAAAACTCCCAATCTGTCCCCCCCCCAAAATAAACAAAGAAATAAACAGTAAATCAGGAGTTGAAGGTCTGCCTCATTTACACAACGAGTTCAAGTTAGCCTGGGCTACAAGAAACCCTGTTAAATTACTATAGTTATGTTACCTGAGCAAAACCATGTCAACAGTATCAGGTAGCTTTCCAATAGGAAGCACTAATTGGACTCAATAAATCATTACAACAACAAAGAGAGCGAGGACATCACTTGGGGAGGGGTGTGTTGGGGTGATTGGGAAGAATGGGAGAGGGGAATTGGGGCTTCTGAGAGGAGTGGGAAGGAAGAGTGGGGCATCTTGAGGGGAGATAGGGAGAGAGGAGTTCATACAATGGGAATGCATCATTTACATATATGGAACTGCCAAGGAATAAACAAAAGATATTCTAAGGAACAAAAAAGAGAGTCTGTCTCATTAACCAGTTAATTTATTAATTCAGGGGGATAGGTAGTTGGCTCACTGGGTAGAAGCACTAACCATGGAAGTCCAATGATCTCAGTGTAGTCTCCTGAACTCACAGAGAAAAGCTGACGCAGCGGCACACATCTGGAATCCCAGTACCTCTACAGTGGGGTGAGAGGCACACACGGGAGAATCAATTAGAAGCTTGGAGTGCAACTGCAGAAACAAGAGAGAACACCTCAATAAGGTGGGAGATGAGAAGACACTCCCAAAAGTTGCTCTGTGTCCGCACACACGTACCATGGCATGTGCATGCCTACACACACACACACACACACACACACACACACACACACACACACACAATTTTTAAATACAGTAATAGTTTTTAAAATAAAGAATATGTAATACAGACAATAAGACCTGAGCCCTCAGTTCCCCTTCTTTAGCACGTGAGAGTAGATGTAAGAAGGGTCATGGTGACTTACGTCATAGGTCCCCAGGGTGCCCTGGAGAACCCTAACAACAGGTCCCCACAAACCTACGCAATTCCTCCCTGGGGAAAGCCATGGGACCTTCCAGGGCAGAACTCTGCCTGGATGCTTCTGATAGCAAAAGACTCGCTCTTGAGAGTCAGTGCAGAGAAAGCTGGCCAGATTCCATCATTGTCCGCCATCTCTCTGGTCTTCAGTATGAGCTCATGTGTGAGCCTTGGGCCTCAGATCTGGGTCCGAGTTTCTGCTCAGTTCACCAGAATTGTAGCTTTATTTTCCTGATCTATGAAGACAAAAGTAATGCTTCTACATCAAAGCCTGCTGTTCCACTGCCTGTATGACATGCTAAACACACAGTAGCTGCTCAGTTCTGTTAGGAGTTGAATGGATGCCGATTGTCTTTGCTGACCAAGAGGCGCTAGCTCATGCCAGGTCTCAATCCTGATTCCCTTTTCCACTTCATAAAATGCCTCGCACCTTCAAGCTCTTCCAGGGCTCTTTTGCATTGGCTCTCACATCCTCCCACAAACCTGTAGGCGACTGAGCATGTGTGGTTATTTCTGATTTGTAATTGGATGGAGAAGGCTTTGGGAGGGACAATGACTTGTTCCCATGGGAAAGTTAGGAGATCATGGTGACTGAACTGGAACCCATGACTGCTTAGTCCTGTGAAAGCCCAGCGGGAAAAGACAAGAGCAGGCTACCATGTTTCTTGCCAAAACACCCTGTACTCCTGCAGAGAGCAGGAAGCTGCAATCGGCTAACGCTGTACTCACATAAAGGAGCTGCTTGTTGGATGTGCAGCCATTGGCAAGTGTGTATCATTTCTTGGCCTTAGCAATGGCTGAGGCTTCTGCTTCGACCTCTTTCAAGACTCTGCACTTTCAGCCTTCTTGAATGGTGGGTGTTGTATCCATCCTTTTCACATCTACCAAACTATGTGACTTGTTACATTTCGCTTGGGCCATCTACCTGCTCATCTGAACCACAAGATTGCTTTGGTATGATACCTATATTCTTTGCAGACTTGTGGAAGGGTAGCTTGGGAAAAGTACAAGTAAAATTTAATAGCAGATATTGTAAGGGCTAGGTGGTGGAGTATTTACTTAGTATGTGAAAGGCCTTACTTTGATCATCAGCTCCTTAAAAATCATCTGAAAGCAAATTATTCTGAGACAGGTTATATTAGTTTAAATCATCTTATTTTAGGTATAAAATATACTTTCCTCTAGTCTTGGGCACAAAGTTGATTAATTGAAAGACCCGTTACTGAATAAATGTCATATTGGCTTGGGAGGCTTCAGGACCGAGTTAGGCGCAATAGCTTTCTCTGCCCCTTAGGACTTTGTGGCAGGTCAGCAGGCATGAGAGAGAGAAAGGGAGGAGGGAGGGTCGAAGGCACAAGCCTTCAATTTCCAGGTCCGCTTCCCGCAAGTGTGAGCAATGGGGATCCCGAATTACTCTGCCCACGACTCACCCACACGTGTGTAAGCAAAGGGGAAGGCAGAAAATTCTCTGAGCGCTCCATGCAGCCTCCACTCATCTCAGAAACGCCCTTTTCCATCGCAAAGTCAGACTGACTGACTTAGAAGACAAAAACTTAAAATTTCCCTTGCTCGGTCACTGTTCTATTGCCATGAAGAGACACCATGACCAAAGCAGCTCTCATCACATCATAGCAGGGAGCAGGGAGCATGCATGGCCTGGAACACCCTAATGAAGAGGGGGGATGACTGGCATGGGCTTTTGGAACCTCATACCCTGCCAGTAACACATTTTTTTTTCAACAAGACCAAACCTATATGAGCCTATGGGAGCTATTCTTATCTTAACCTCCACATTCTCCA